>NW_026114610.1:3572059-3770210 GCF_025201925.1 Gopherus flavomarginatus
CAGGAAGGGAAGGCCCTCGTGTTCGGTCTCAGCTAGCACTCATGGAGCAGGGGGGAAACACAGGGCTGAGGAAATTCCCCACAGCCAAAAGATAGGTCTTGAGCATCACAACTTTGTAGGCTAATGACAAGGTCCACTTATGCCATTGGCTGAGCCTTTCCTCACAGGCCAGCACACGCTTCTCCCAGTTCGCATTCCCCACATCATCCCCAGCCAAACGCTAGAAGGCCCAGCTCATCAGCCTGCCCACTCTGCAGCCTCCCTCTTCCGCCCTGACTGATAGGGAGGAGTATGAGCCTCTTCCCTTAGGCCTTCAGCATTCTGGGGACACCAACACTGCACAAGTGACTTTGGGCCAGTAGGTCAGCCAATAGGGCTGCCTCCTAGGCCAGGCTGCAGCCCAGCTTCAGGACTCAGAGGAAATGCAGCTCGCATCCTACCTACAGGACTCCAGGCACAGCCAGACTTCTGGATCAAACATCCCCTCTTGTGCTCAAGTCACAACAGCTGGCGGGCAAAAGACAGACTTTCATGGCCTTTGAGAAAGCAAGACAGAGCCTTGGAAGATCCAGTAGGGTTAAGTGCCACAGGATTGCTCTCAGATCCCACTGAGACTTCAACTCATATTGCAGATTCAAGTCCTGACTGCTGGCCTTACACCATGGGACCAATAAGGAACACTCAGACCTCTGCTGAGTTCTGGTAAGGATGACCCTGTGTAGGCAACCCTGCATTTGCTCACAAGTTGTTCTGCAGCAGTTTGCTGCAGCTCCCAGAGGCCTTTCTTAAACCAGACTGAGAGACCATTAGGCATGTGAGGAAGTTGCCCCTTCAGTCCTAGGACAATACATGGCCTTACTAGGAAAGGAGAAGCTGAAGTCAGGAGAGTCCTCAAGAGATACCTTCTGAAGATCTTGGAGGATATTACAGGGAAAACTGTCTTTTTCATTTACCAGTGACTTGAAGCCTAGACCCTAGATTAAAAGCCTGATGCTCTACAACTGAACTATCCAGGCTCACATGGACAAATGGCAAATTTCATGCAGAAAGAAAATTAGTCATGAAAATGAGGGCAGGAAACAATACAGAAAACTTGCTGCTCTTGCTTTCTTAGCAGTCCTAGCCCCAGCCTGCTCCTCCATCTGGCGCCCTGAGCCTTATTCTTTCTTTAGTTAAATATCAAATCCAGGAGAAAACACAGTTATACAGAAATTTCATTGGAAATACAAAAATTAAAAGGAAAATGCAATCCCATCACTTTAGCGTATCTAGGCCATTCCTGTACCGAGAGGACTGCTAAGTTCCCTGTGTGCTTATGAGAACCTGGAGGAACTCATACCACAGCCTGAACATGAAACTCAACTGCTTCCAGGTGCCGCAGTAAAACCCTTTCCCTGCTGTGACTTTGAACTCCATAGGATTTTATGAAAATAGCTAATGAGTGTGAATATAAAGTAACTGAATATGCTTCATGCAAAAGGTCTCTTGTAAGGTATCATTACAAAGCTTATAATCTACGTGTGTGTTCATCCTATTTGTATGAACCGATCATTCCTGTATCTGAAACTAGAAATATGAAATATAACTCTGAGGTCCTATTGTAATGAGGCAAAGTGTGGCCATTAATAGTGGTTTGGACTCTTGATGGCTCCATTAACCAGAACAATTGACTGGAGATGGCTCTGTCCTGCACCATCTGTAGTCAGGCCAGGAAGAATGAAGGCTTGGGTCTCCCAGGACATGTGACCATGTCACCTGGTACAGGAATCCATCTTAAACCTGAGGCTTTTCCCCAGGAGAGAGACAAAAGATTCCTGCCTTGTAGCAAAGCTGTATAAGGGGATGGAACAGAAGAAAGAGGTGGTGCAGTCATGAGACGTCCCCTAGCTACCTTGAGCTGGAACAAGGGCTATACCTGGTGAAAAGATTGGGCCCAGACAAGAAATAAGTCTAGTCTGCGAAAGAAGAGTATTGGAAGATCTCTGAGGGTGAGACTTGATCTGTATTGAGTTTCATGCTGTATTAGGGCTTGGACTTGCATGTTTTTGTTTTATTTTGCTCTATGGAGAATACAAATGGCACAGAGAAGGAAAAGATAATGCCATAGAAAAGTCTCTGTGTGTGTGTTAGATGGGTGGAGGGTGTCTAGAAACACTCTCCTCTAGTTTCTTTTCTCTGATTTCCTTTGGGAAATCTGAAGCAGGGAGCAGAAGCCATTGTTACCTCTGAGGCTTGAACTCATATCTTCAGACTATGAGACTGACACGCTGTCAACTGCACTAATAAGACTTGGTAAAGCTTTAGGCTCCGTGCATGTAGGACCCTCCTACATCGGTGACTGGGGCAGGGAAGGAGCCAGGGGTGTGCTGGAAGAAGCAGGGAGCTCTGGTGCCCACAGACCTGTCCTGGCAGCTTTCTCAGCAGCAGAGAAATCAATTTGCCCTGCCAGTGAATAATGTCCTGGAACTATTGGCAGCACAAGGGGGATGTTTCCAAGCTGTGCACCTACTGCCACATTTTGGAACTTCTCTCCTTTTCCTAGCAGGGGCACTTTCCAGGAATTAGGCAAAGCAAACTACACAGGTAAGAGGAACAAGCTGGGGAAGGTACATGGGGAACAGAATCCAGGGCTCCAGATAAGGCTTGAATTTATAATCCCAGCAGCTTGCCCTTCTGCACTAACCAATTGCACCATTGCAGATGCTTTTAATGGATTTGGGAAGCAGGCAGTTCCCAGTCTCTGTGGTTCACACCTTTGCTGGTAATTGAAAAGCAGCTGGTTCAAACCTAATTTAGATGCGGCTTTTCAGTGATGAGACTCCAGTACGTTCTAACAGGAAGAAAATCTCCTCTATTCTGGTTTAGCCCCATTTGACTCCTTCTGCCCATCTTCTCTGCCCCCCCAGTCTCTTTCCTTCCCCACTGGGGCCATGCAGAGAGGAGCCGCAGTCAGTCTCTGTCACAGAGAGTCTGTATCCTACGAACGGAGGAAGGAGTCACTCTAAAACATTGATAACGGGGAGAGGAGGGGTGTGATGGTTAGGGGGAGAAAGGATGGAGACCTAACAGTGGGCCCAGAGAGATTCCTCCAAACAGGGGAGATCCCCTGCTGCCCCCCATCTGCGGGAAGAACAACTGTGTGTGGGGGTCTCCACATGCTGTTCCCCGCCCAAGAGCCAACTGTGGCAATGGGAGCTGCAGGGCTGGAGTCTGTGGGCAGCAGTGCTCAGAGATGCTCCCAGCCCTCCTGCTTAGGGGCTGCTGCCAGAGGAGGGTGCGTGTTGCTTTCGAGAGATGCCCGAGGTAAATGCTGCACCCTTCATCCTCTCCTGTACCCCCAACCCAGACCCCACACCTGCACCCAAACTCCTTCCAGGACCCTGCTCCTTGCACATCCTTCTGCACCTCAACCACCTGACTAAGCCAGACCCTGCACCCAAACTCTCTCCCAGAGCCCAGCCCCTCTCCCTCCCACACCCAAATTCCCTCCCAGAGCCTTAGGCAGGTGTGGGGTGGGGGGGCAGGACTTGGTCCCATTCTGGGCACCACCAAAAATTATACAAACCTGCCGCCTCTGTCCAGCCCAACCTTCTGCTGATGCACCTCAGCCCACACCCGTGCAGGGTTTGAAGCTTCCATTGCTTAAATTTCAGGACACTTAGGGATTTCAGCTCAACTTTGCCCAGAGGGAAACTTCATCCCACTTCAACCAGGTTCTTGTCCATGGGATCACTGTTATGGGGGCTGGGTCCCTCGGGTCTTTTCTCTCTCTACGACAGGCCAGGGTGCAATAACTGGGGCATCAGAGCAACCAGGACCTTCTGTGGGGCTGCCATTCCCCTTCCCCTTCTCTGGTCTCATCTGTCATTGACTCCAGCCTTTTTTCTATCCATCCTCAGCACCTCCCAAGCAAGCTGCACTCACCTCAAAAAGACATAAAGTCCTGTGGCACCTTATAGACTAACAGACGTATTGGAGCATAAGCTTTCGCAGGTGAATACCTGCTTCGTAGGATACATGTGGTGGAAATTTGCAGGGGGCAGGTATAAATATGCAGGTAAGAATCAGTCTAGAGATAAGGAGATTAGTTCAATCAGGGAGGATAAGGCCCTCTTCTAGCAGCGAGGTGTGAATGCCAAGGGAGAAGAAATTGCTTTTGTAGTTGGCTAGCCAGGCACAGAATTCCCACTACATTCATCTGATGAAGTGGGGATTCACTCCTCAAAGCTTAGGAGCTTAGGAGCTCCTTCCAGAGCTCCTGCTCTGCTCCTCAGACCTGTCTGTCCTCAGCTCTGCAGGCAGAGGGGAAGGGCATGATGGGAACACACACGCCCCATTCCAGACACCACACAGCATCCACAGGGCTACCAAAAAACCTCATCTTCGGCCAAAACCACACCCCACCCCGAGGGAGCAAAAAGCCTTTGTGAGCACAGCACACACAAGACAGGAAAGATTAACACCACACAGCCAGCCAGCCAAAGTGGGATCTTCCTCACCTTCCCGGCCACAGTCATGGGGCTCATGGATGGAGAGTTTGCTGGGCTGTGGGGGGTCCCTGAAGAACTAGCACAGCAGTGAATGAATGACTGGGATGTATGTGGAGGCCTGACTGTGGGGCTGGGGTGTCCAGGAGGACCTAAGGGAAGGGAATAATAGGGGATTAGAGATAGAAGAGGGAGGGGTTACCAAGGTGCATTGTGGAATGTGGGATTTAGAGAGCCCAGAGTGGATGGGTGTCAGCGGGTTGGACAACCCCACAGTGGTTGAAAAGGGGAACCTGGCAGGTTTGGGTGTAGCAGAGATTGAAGATGAGGAACCTCACACCCTGGGGATGGACTGGGGGAGTGGGAGGATGGGAAAGTGGGGCCCAACAATGAGAAATGGGTTGGAGGCAATAGGGGTGGGGCACTGAGAAAGGGATGGGGGGAGGAGGAGGAAGGGGGGGGGGGCGCTGAGGACGGGCATGGGCGGAGGAGGAGGAGGAGGGGGGGCGGGGCTGAGGACGAGAAGGAGGATGTGGGAGATGAGGCGAGAGGAGGTTGGTGTTGGGGTGCTGAGACAGGGGGGAGGAGGAGGTCGGGCGAAGGGAAAGGCCAGGCAGAGTGAACACGATGGGGCTGAGGGATCCACACAGATGGGGGTGGGGCTGGCGAGAGGGTCACAACAGATGGGGAGACACTGGGGGAAGGAGAGGAGGGGCGGTGCTGGCAGGAGAGTCACAGCGGACGGGGGGCAGGTGAACTCCGTAGGGAGGGGGTGGGGGCAGCGAAGCCTCGGGGCGAGGAACCAGGCCCCCCCCACGCGCCGAGTCTCTGTCCCGCGCTCTCTCCGCCAATCAGGGAGCGGGGAGGGTTTGCGGCGATCTGAGAGCTACGGCCCCTCCTCCAATAGAGGCCGCGTGTGAGAGGGAGAACTACGCTTCCCAGGAGCACCGGGGGGGAGGGCGCGTTGCCTGAGTAACCGTTCGTCACTTCCACTCTGAGACGGGCGAGGACCTACAACTCCAGCCTGCCCCGGGGCGTTTCCGTCCTCTGAAGCCCAGGAGAGGGCGGGTCCCTGAGTCAATCGGACACCTCCCGCCCCGCCCCCCAGAGATCCCCGGCCCCGCCCTCCCCAAGCTCCGGCTCCTGACGCGAACTCTCGTGTCCTGGGGTCTCGGCCTGGCCCCGCCCCCCGCAGCGCGGCGCCCCCCAGTGCGGTGGGGGGCTGCCGGGCGCCTGCTTCTCCTCTGGGCTCGTCTGTGCTGCCCCGATGTGCCCCGCGGGGCTGCCCCGCTCGGGGGGGGGCGATGGATGGAGCCTATGGAAACACAGGGGGTGGGCAGGGCTGGGAGCCAGTACTCCTAGGTTCTCCCCCAGCTCGGGGGACCTTGCTGGTGCTTTTTATGTAGCCTGTGGTAAAATGAGGCAATTAACTAGATGCGTTGATGGAAGTTCTCTGCATACCTTCAGGGGTACACGTACCTTGGTTGAGAACTTCTGATGTAGGGGAACCCAGGCCCACCCCCCTATTCTGACTTCCAACCCCGTACCCTGGGCAGCTGGTTCAGCTTTGCTTATCTTGCATCAGCCTCAAGTCAGCTTCACTGGGTCACCAGTTCCACCATGGCCAGGCGTCAGAGAGAGAACGTCTCCTCTCAGCTGTAAAGCAGCAAGGGCTCCATGATGGGGTCGGTGCTGCTGGAGAAATTATTCACACTTTCTCTAGTCTCCTTTTCAGATTTTGTCCCCTTTTCTCTTTAATTCTCCAATGTTAATTTAACAATCTCAGATTTGGGATATTTTCACAACCCATTTGACCTGCAGCAAATTTCCTTCCTTTCTTTGGGAAATTGTCCTGAATCATTCCCCAAATGAGAAGGGGCTTAATGAGTGCAGTTTGCAGAGCCCTGAGACACAGCTGCCTCTGGGGTGGGCTGGGGTGGCCTTTCTCTGCTGGCGAGGAAGGGGACAGGAGGAAAAAGTCCGCAGTGGAGACTGTCCGGCACAAGGTTACGCAGTCCTGGCTACTGCTACCCCCAACTGCCAGTCACCTGCCTGCCCCTGCTTCTGCCTCCTTCCCACTGCCAGGAAGTTTTCCCTCCACACTCCCCTCACATACCCTCTTAAAGCACCTCCTCAAAGGGCTCCCTGCTGCCATGTGAATGGTGTGGGTGTGGGTGTGGGTGTGGGGGGGGAATTATTGCTGTCTGTTAATTGAACTTCCACTGTCCAATTACTCTCACTTAATATAAAATATCTTCATATTCGGGTGGTTTTCTCTCATTAGCAAATGTTTCTTTTTAGACCCATTTCTTCCCCAGTTTCTAAAGATAGATATAAAATATCCTGTGTGCAGCGCTGTAGTAGACAGGGTGGTCCCAGGGTATTGGAGGCTTCCCCTTTGTTTGTATACAAATGTTTGGTGTTATTCTCTAACCCATTCCTTATGAATACTAACTTGATGTTAACTTTTTTGCTGGCGGCTGTGAATTGAGTGGAGCTTTTCACTGATCTGTCTACAGCAACATGCAGATCCCGTTCTTGGGTTGTGTAGCCGATAATCTGTTCTGCCGCCGTCGCTAGGTGTAATGCATGTTCAGTAGGGGTTTCTCCCCTCTTCCCTTTTTGTATTTCCTCTCCCTACTAGTGTTGGGTGTCCTTCTCCTCAGGTTAGTGTATTAATGATCTCATCTTGGGGTCATATGTGTCAATTCATTGCTACATCTTCAGAGAACTATCCATGATGACTCCAAGATCTCTTTCCTGATTAGTTGTAGCTAAATTAGCCCCCATCATATTGTATGTATAGTTGGGGTTATGTTTTCCCAACGTGACATTTATCCACATTAAATTTCATTTGCCCAATCACTTAGTTTTGTGAGATCTTTTGAAGTTCTTCTCAGTCTGCTTTGGTCTTAACTATCTTGAGCAGTTAGTATCGTCTGTGAACTTTGCCACCTCACTGTTTACCCCTTTCTCCAAATCATTTATGAATAAGTTGAATAGGATTGGTCCTAGGGCTGACCTAGGAAAATGACAGCAGCAAGATGGAGTCTGGAGTCACACGGGCAGGTCACATGTCCATGCATGATTCAATTTGCAGGCCTACGCCATTGTTTACATGTTAGTTTGAATGTTCCCAGGAAAGCTCAGATGTGGATTGGCATTTTCCAAAGTCCATTGTCAGTGAAGCATTTCTTGATTGGGCACTTACTGAGAATAGTCCTTTCTCAAGAAGCTGACCAAATGCATCACTGAGGCTACTTGAAATCAAATACATTTGAGATACAAGTACATAGCCCATATTCATAACTTCAGATACAAAAATGGTACACACATACAGCTAGTATAATTATAACCAGCAAATCATAACCTTGTCACAGACACCTCACATGACAACTTTTGCACAATATTTGTTGAAAATATATAATAGTGGTGGCAGCAATGATCTATATGGTCCCAGTTGATATTAATAATGTCACAGCCTACAGAGAAGTGGGAGGGAGGAGTCTTCTAGCAGGCGTTTCTCCTACATTTCTCCATTGCCGCTTGGGCGGAGGCAAGAATGGAGCAAAACACGCCTGGCTGAAGGTTTTGCGTTCAATTTTGAAGATTAAGCCTGAGCCTCCGGCATGGGTGCTGGGAGATGGATTTCTGAGTTGCATCCAGCACAGTCTTCGGGCCTGAGCTGAAACCACTGAGGCCAAGAGAGATGGGTTAAGGTGGCCTTTGAGGCTCCCAGCAGGTCTTGAGGAACAAGGGGTAACCGCCATCCCTGGGGGAGCTCAAACCACCATCCTTTCGATTAACAGCAAAACACAAAGACCCATTGCGCCACAGAGACACATGTCTGCTGTTACCAAGGCTGCTGCCTAGCAGCGTGCGCATCTGCCTGCCAGCGCTAGAGCTCGCAAGGCAAGTGTGGGTGCTGGAGGTAAAGAGCCAGTAGAGTGACACAGCAGCTCTAAAGGGGAGTGAAGGCCAGGAGTGAGGGGTTCAGGGCATGGGAAGAGGCTCTGGGCTGGGGCAGGGGGGTAAGGATGCGGGAGGGGGTGAGGGCTCTAACAGCGGATGAAGGGCAGAAATGAGGGGTTCAGGGTACAGGAAGGGGCTTCAGGATGGGCAGGGGGTTGGGGTGCAGGAAGGGGTGAGGGCTCCGGCTGGGGATGTGTGTAACCGCCCTTTCCCTAGCCATGTGTCTGAGAACCAGGGCCAGCACGTACAAGGCCTCGCTGCCGAAGCGCTGACAGTGTCCAGTGACGCTACACCTGGCCTTCTACTGACAGCTCAGGGGTTTGGCTTCCTCTGGCACTGAGACGCCACAATAATTACAGGTTATTTCTAATGGGTAAAGCAGAACTTGTGCTGAGATTAACACGTCCCTCGTGGGTCTGGGGGTTTTACAGCATGAACTGTCTCTGCGTGTGGGTACTGTGCATGTGTTTGAGTGATACTAACACGGCTGAAACACACAACTCCCCATCCTGGGGGTTTCCATCCCCCCGATTCCTTCCACGGGGGGCGCTGACCCGGCTTCTCTACAGCCAGATGCCCTGATGGGCAGCAGTCGGGATGTTGGGAGAGGTTTTGTTTTCTGTGGCTAGTGACAGCCCCAAAGTGACTCCCACCAGCCCCCATTGCCTTGCCCTGCAGCTGCCAGTCTCTGAATACTGGCTGGAATTCGATTGGAACGAGGCCCTGGGAGCTGGAGAGACCACGAGTCAGACACTGCAACACTGTAGCCAGAACATCCATGTCTAGATTTTAAGGCCAGTCAAGACAACTAAATAATCCTGTCTAACCCTCATGCACGTGACAGGCCACAAAGTCACCCCTGCACTGAGCTCAACACCGGGATTAAACCAAAATATTCCAGCCTTAGGAGAATATCCCGTTGTGTGCCACAGACGGAGCATAGGAGAGGCAAGGGTACCAATACTGGAGGCCCTGAACTGGAATGGATTTGGTGAGATGTACCCAGCTGATCCGGGCAAGTGACTTGTGCCCCATGCCACAGAGGATGACAAAAACTCCAACATCCCTGCCAGTGTGAGCTGGGGAAATTTCTTCCTGACCCCAGCAATGGAAATCAGGGAGACCCTGAGCATGAGAGCAAGGCCACCAGCCAAGCACCGGAGACAAATGGTTTTCTATCTCACCCGAGAGCACTTTCTTCAGCCCCCCTGTCCTCTCTTGCCACCGCCATGTGGGGTGGAGAATCCATCATAGCCCTGAGTACTTTGTTCCAATGTTTAATCACCAGATTGCAAATGTGTCCCTTATTTCTCATTTTAGTTTCTCTGCCATTAACTTCCAGCCACTGGTTCTTGTTCTGCCTTTTGCTGCTAGGTTAAAGAACCCTTCAGTACCCAGAATTTCTCTTTGGGAGGGGATTTACACACTGTCATCAAGTGATCTCTTGGTCTTCTCTGTGATAAACTGAGCAGACAGAGCTCTTATCTTGCACTGGAAGGCAACTTTTCAGCACTTTTTTTTCTTCTCTGCCCCCCATCCAATTTTTCATTCTTCATCTTAAAATGTGGCCAAGATGACTGTGTGCAAGAGTCCAGTGTTGGTCTGACCAATGTTGTACACAGAGATAACACTGGTGCCCGATATCTAGTCACTGTTCTCCTGTCTGTACATCCAAGGACGACCACAGCATCGCACGGGGATTTCATGCTGAGTGTTTGTCCATTATGACACCTAAACCCTTCTCCGAGTCACAGCAGTCTGGCCTTGCTCGTTAGTAAAGCTCAGTGTGTTTGAATGGCCACAGCTGCCCAAGTGCTCTGTAACATGCACAAGGGATTCCCCTCCTCAGTCACCTTCACCTGCTGCTGGTCTCTTGTCTCTTTCTTCTTCTCCAGGATCCGCATGTGTCATTGTGGGGGGAGTTCTCCTCCTCTCTTTGCCTGGGAGCGATGTGACCCCCGGATGGACTGACCAAACCCAGGATTCCTCAGCCTGAAAGCAGAGGGGAGCCTTCACCCGCTCCCTCTTTAAGGCTCCAGTCCCAGGCCCTAAATTTCCTGCCAAAGCACAAAAATCCACACTGAGCCCAACTCCTCTCTCAATGGTGATTTCCTTTCTCCCAGAAATCTGTCTTGAGGACACAGCCCTGGGAACAGGTGAACACAAACCCTGAAATTTCCCTTCGCAGCCTGCAAGGGGCAGTTCGCCCTATTAAACAGCTCGGGAATGTCATCTTTTTCTTTTCTCCTTTCAAAAGTAACTTCTTGTATTTCTAGTCTCTTTATAGGACCCCCCTGATTTGCCGCTTCCAATTCTCTGCTGTACAAGCCAGCACTGGAGCGGGTGAGGTGCCTGGACCCATCCTGTACTAGGTACATGGGGGACTTGCAGGATCAGATCCTAAGATCACTTTGGAGGGAAAGTCTAACCCCATTCAACCCCGATGTTCCTGGGAGGTGTCAGTACGGACCCAGGCCGCCGAGCACCATGGAGTGAAGAGACCAATTTTATCAGTAAGTCAGACCCCCCGGCTGCCCACTGCTTGGATCACCTCCCCCCAGGTGACGCGAGTCGCCCTCCAGAGCCATTGCTGGGCCCCGGGGGGCAGCCACACAAGCCATGGGGATGGGCAGCTTCCAGGAATCTCAGCAACGAATCTCCAGGCCGGAGGTTTCCCCTAGTGCCGGATACACCCTCAGAGTCCAGCCAGCCAGCAGCTTCCACCCAAGGCTAGAGCGCTAACAGCAGCAGCGTGGCTGGGGGGCTCGGCCGGTGACTGGGGCCAGTTGCCTGAGCATGAACCCAGCCAACCCCAGGAGATGGACCCGGGTCACCAGCCCAACCCACCACATGGCTGCTGCCGCTACCCCATTAGTGCGTGAGCTCCCATGGCCACGCTGGGGAGATTCCCAGCTGCAGGGTAGATGCCCCTGAGTGCCTGGCAGGGCACAGCTCCTGGCTGACCTGCCCTGCTGAGTTCTCTACTAGGCTGGGTGGATCGGGGCCAAGGGTGCTGGGTGACAGGGGGGCGTTGGCTCTGGGCTCAGACTGTCACTTCCCCCCCACCCATCCAACAGGATCACAGCAAACGAAACCAGCTCAGCGTGCAGGAGAAGAGTTCAGTCCAGGGCCTGGTGCATTCTGGGAGCAGGGACAGTGCAGAGAAAGGGCAGATACAGGGCACCTCTGAACACTCTGCGCAGAACTGCCTGTCCTGACCCACAGCCTCTGTTATCCCAGCCCTGGGCTCCCCTCTCACTGCTCTGCCAGTGCCCCTCACTCCCGATCCACAGATCTCCCTGCTCTGTATCTGTGACTTCTGCTACTGAACCACCAATGCGCTGACTCCTCTTGTGAGACATTTCTCTGCACAATACTGCTGCTATTCCAGTTATTGACTCCAGGAAACATTTTCCTTAGCCTGGTTCCATGTCACTGGTTTCTATAGCAAAGGTCAGTCCCGCCCTTGGTCCAGACATCCTCATTCACATTAAGCTTCAAGTGGAGAATCATTTCCCATTCCCGCTCTGTGGGAGGGGAGACTTTTAAACGTGTTCTCTGTGCGACTGCACATGGCTAAGGCCTCGTCCAGACTAGGGGAGGAAAATCGATCTTAGATACGCAACTTCAGCTACGTGAATAACGTAGCTGAAGTCGAATATCTAAGATCGAATTACTCACCCGTCCAGACGGCGCGGGATCGATGTCCGCGCTCTCCGTGTCGATTCCGGAACTCCGTTCGTGTTGATGGAGTTCTGGATCGATGTAAGCGCGCTCGGGGATCGATATATCGTGTCTAGACTAGACACGATATATCGATCCCGAGCAATTGATTTTAACCCGCCGATACGGCGCGGTAGTCTGGACGTGGGCTAAGCAAAGAGAACAAACCCAAAATCCCCCCTGTGCTTTGGGAACCAGGTTTGCGGTGGGAATTCTGTAGTTCAGATGACTTCACGCCTGAGCATTGTGATTCTTTACCAGTTTCTCTGGCAAGGGGCAGTTTTATACTCACAGCTATGATGACTGAGTGGTTAAGGTGTTGGAGTTGAATGTAATAAGGTTCACCTGTGCAGGTTCAAATCCTGCTCACAGCAAGGCCAGTATTTTAGCCAGTCTCTAACCCGGGCAATACCTCTCTACAACCTCCTGAGGCACTCTCAATTCTCTCCCCAACCAATTGAGTCCTGTTCTGCTCCTTTCATAGAGATCCCTGGGACACCACCTTGCACTGTGTCCCTGAGGTGTCAGGCAAACTCTCAGCACCTGAAGCCTCTGCTGCTCACCTGGTGCCCCATAGATCAGCCATAGCCCTGGTTTTGCTCCTCTCTCTAGCGTGTGAAAGGAGCCAAGTCAGCGACTCCATGGGTGCTACAGGGCTGCAGAACCAACAGAGGAAAAAAAAAAGGTGCCCAGCAAACACCACTGCCCCTGCACCTCCCACCTGTTAGCAGGCCTGGCTGACAAGCTCCTCCTCTTCTCCTTAAGTGCCTCCCGCCGGCCATTGATGGGGTGTGCTGGAGGAGTGAGGAGAGAAAGAAGTGGGGCAGGGTGGGGTGGAAGAGATTTGATGGTTTGGGGGCAGGGCCTGAGGTGGAGCAGGCATTGAGCACTGCCCGGGAACTCTCAAAGTCAGCGGCTCTGAGTGCAGAAGCCTTCCCTGAGTCTGAGCTGCCAGGATCCCTGCCACAGGGCAGGTGCCACAAGTCTCAGCCTCTCTGGCCCACCCATGGCTCTGGGCACCATCAGGAATCATTTGGCTCCTGGCACACAAGGCAACTTAAAAGCTGATTCCCTGGACAGCAGCTCAAACCCTGGCCTCTCCCATTAAGAGCCAGATGCTCTACTGACTGAACTAGCCAGGCTTGCTAAAAGCCTCCACCCCTCCTCTTCTTCTCCATGGCCACTGCCAATTCCTCCTCCTCTTCCTACCTCCTGCACCTGAGGATCACTAAATCTCCTCACCTAGACAGCCAGCCTGTTCACTGCACCCCACTCCCCCATGCCTGAGCCTCCCTGCCAAAGTCCTGCACCTGGCTCCATAGAATTAATTCTCACGTGTCACTGGGAACTCTACATCTTGTGCCCAGAGAGTCTCGGCTTCGCTCAGTAGAAGACCGAGAAACACAGTGTCTGCCTTTTCTAAAGAAGTGCTTGGAGGGGCTTTTCTCATGTGGCCTAATGGATAAGGCATCTGACTTCAGATCAAGGGTTGAGAGTCAAGTTCTTCATGGTTGTGTTGCTACAGTTTTACCTTCGTGCTGAAAGTCCTGCTTCCTTCAGAGCTGGAACCTCTTCTTGGCTGCTCAGGCCAATGCTCTGGCTTCAGCTAGAGCCCGGGAAGGAGTTGGGGTTGGATGTCACAAAGGCTGGGGCAGGAGCCCCAAGTCCTTCCAGTCTAGCCTTTGCCATTCCTGACTTGCCAAAGAAAATAGGCAGCTGCCCGGGCTAGCATGTAGAGCAGTTTCCCTCTTCAAAGTGTGTGCCTGTCCCTGTGCTTGAGGGGCTTGGTAAATAGCACCTTGGGAGCCTGGGTGTTTCTCTGCATCTCGCCAGCTGGGGAAAAGCCTCTTGGGATAAAATCTCCTGCCCCACTGCAAAAGTGAGCACTGTGAGTAGGAACAGACAGAGGCCACACCAGGGGACTGGCCCTGCTTTCCTACCTTCTTCTTATGTTGGCCACAGAGCATCAGCAGCTGCCCTGCACGCTGGTCTGTGGGTCGCATTCAGTGGGTGTTTGGCATGGCAGGAAGCAGCCTGGCGGGGGTCTTTGTGGCTGTCTGCTGGCCATGCATAGGCATGGTCCTCCCCTCCTCTTGCCCTGCCTTCAGTTGCTCTGTGGCTTATAAACCTTCCCTTGGAGTTGTCAGCACCAGCCGCCTCTGCTCTAGGTGTGTGGAGGAGGGAAGGTGTGAGAGGCTTCAGGCTGGGCTCCACCTCCCTCCTGCCAAGCCCTGACTATTAATCCCGGCCCTAGCACTCCTTACTTCAAGCGCCGTGTGGGTCAGAGGAAAGGTGTGGCAGGAAGCACAAGGGCCAAACTTGTGGGCATCAGGTGAAGCAGTAAGAATCCCAACCAGGTCAAACCACAGGACTACAGGCAGCCATAGCCACCTCTACACCCCAATCCATTGCAGCCATCCCAACCAAAGACCTAGCTCCAGTGAGTGTGAGTCACCCAGCAGGAGGGAAAAGACTCACTCTTAAACAACTGGAGACAGGGAAATTGAGCACTTTGAGCTCCAGGGCTTTACCACAAACCAGCACAAGGTCCCACCGACATTTGAACTCAGACTGCAGGATTTAGAGTCCTGAGTGCTGCCTATTACACCATGGGACCAGCATGTGCTGCCTTCTCTGGCCATCAGTGACCCTCACGGGGCTGGCTCGTGTAAGGGACTGTGGGCTCTTTACTAAAACTTAGTGGGGTTTTTGGTTGGCTCGTTCCCAGTCCCAATAGAAGGGGGAAGGGTCAATGGGAAATCAGGACCCTGAGACTGACAGGCCCCTGGGGCAATGGTCACCAACTGGTAGAGAACAAGTAAGAATTTGTTAATGGAAAAAAATTCCTGGTGAAAATTGGCAAAGCTGTGGAGATTTTGAAAAGTTCCAGTGAATTTACACATGAAGATATAAACAGAGAGACAAACACACAGAGAGAAATGAGAAAATCACAGACTGCACAGGCCACACAGACATAAACAAAAACCAAACCCACACAAACCGACACAGCGCACAGAGCCATATACACATAAGGGAAAGCCACACAAAATATAGAAAGAACAAATCCACACCAAAAAATACAGCAAAAGCCCACAACAGGAAAGCACAAAAACCACATACCAAAAGAATACTAAGCAAAAAACCAATCTGTATGCAAAAGTCATACACACACGCTCAGAAAACTATGCCAGGCATCCACCGAAATCACACAGGACCCACATGCGCATCAACACGACAGACGAAAACCACATCAACATATAGAAAGCCAGGCAGGGTTTGAGTCTCACAGCGAAAGGGTGAGCACAAAGGTGGTTTGGGGAGCAAAGATTGAGGGTGAGTCAGGGGCAGTGCTCTGGGCTCTGCTTGACCCCTGCTGACACAGGCGGCTGGTGGAGAGTAGAGTCTGGTAGATCTGTGGAATCTGCCCTGCTCTCTGTAAAGCAAGGGGACTTGGGTGTTTCTGAGCTGGAATTGTATTTTCTGCAGGGCAAACTGATTGGCAGAACCCATTTGCTTAAAGAAAGCTAGTGCTCTAGGGGAGGTTTGAACTCACAGCTTCAGCATCATTCCCCTCAGCACTGCTACTATTAGTTCTGGCGCACTAACCCACTGCACCTCTGATTGAGAGTCTTGTCTCCTTGATTCATGGCTGGATTAGGGGTTGAGGGGGTTGCATTAGCTAAAACAAATCCATATTAATGGCTGCAGAATGGCAGCAGCAGAGGTGGGGAGTCTCCTTCTGTGTGATAGAGCTGGTTCCCCCTTCCATGGCTGAGAGGAAGGTTGGTGCTTTGAACCCATCTGGTGCTGGAACACCCATGGGTGAGATTAACAAGACTCTTGAGAAGAGAAGGGAAGGGAAGTCTTTTCTAGTCCTACCTAGCTCCATTGGTCTCCTGGGGCCCTTTCGGCTCTCTGCTCCCCTGTTGGGGAGATGCAGAGACAAGCCCCCATCTGGGGTGAGTCACCGAGAGGCTGTGTCCCATGGACTGTGTGTGGGAGAGGGGGAGGGTTGGATTGGGCTCAAGGGGAGAAGGTGTGTGTGACAGTGTGGGGAGGGGGAGGGGGAGGGGGAGGGAGGGTGTTCCTTAGGATATAAATGATGGAAAACACAGGGGCAGTGACAGTGAAGCCCCATGTCTCAGTGTTATGACCCTGTGTGGTGCTGCCGTTCACCTTCCTCTCCTATGGTCTCATCTTTCATTGAATCCAGCATTTTTTCACCTGTCATCATCCCAGAGGTGTCCCACATGCCTCAGATACAGAGTGTCCCTCTTAGAGACGCCGAGGACTGGAACTGAATTCAGCTGCAGGACAGCTCTGCTAGGTCTTTATTCATTTGAACAGGAAAATGCTGAGTGTTTAAATTCATCTCAAGCCCCCTGCCTCCGTTCAGCAAACTCCTGAACATACTGGGATGGGTCTGGAAATCGATTTTCATTCGAAAAAGTTTTTCAAGGGAATAACTTGGATGGGAACTAGGAAGCCATTATCCTGCATAGGAACATTCACCCACTGATCTATACTCTCAACAAGAGAGTGTCATGTATAGCTCAGAGTAGGAACAGCTTTGAACCTGGGGGTTAGTAACTTTCTCTCTATACAAACACCACAGCTTACAAACTCCCACCCCGCTCTGTGTCACCAGAGCATAACAACAGCTCTCCTTGGAGCACACACAGCTCCCCAGCTCCATGCCCGTCAGTCTCTCCAGCATTGCTCCAATACCTTAAAGCAGGGCCTCAACCTCAATTTACCTTAGGGCCAGTGCCAATCCTCCAATCCTCCCAGTGGTTCAATAATGTCACTCATACTGCTCAGAACCTGCCCCCCAAACTCTGCCCCTCAACTGCCTAAGGCTCTAGGAGGGAGTTTGGGTGTGGGGAGGAGGTCTAGGGTTCAGGCCCTGGGCTGGGGTTGGGGGACTGGGTGCAGGAGGGATGCAGGCTCTGGGGGGAGTTTGGTGCAGAAGGAGTGAGAGGCTGGTCTCTGGGAGACAGTTTGGGTGGGGGAGGAGTTCTGGGGTGCAGGCTCTGGGATGGAGTTTGCAGCGCTATAACAAGGGCTAGGAGAGTGAGGCACTTGTCTCGGGCGCGCAAAGCAGAGGGGCACAGCTCTACCACGATCAGCGGCGCTTCGGTGGCAGCTCTACCGCTACTGCTTCTTCGGCAGCAATTTGGCAGTGGGTCCTTCTCTCCGAGAGGGACTCAGGGACCCGCTGCCGAATTACCACCAAAGGATGAATGAAGCAGAGGAGGCAATTGGGCAGGAGGCTTCCCTCCAACAGGGACTCAGGTACCTGCCACCAAAGAGCCTGGAGCCGGCCCTTGCCTCGGTCACAAAAATTCCTTGTTATGGCTCTGGGAGTTTGGGTGCTGGGTGCAGGCTCTGGGCTGGGTCAGTGGGTAGGGGGAACAGGAGGAGGGGTGGGGGTGCAGGCTTTGGGAGGGAGTTTGGGGCAGGCAGGAGGGGGTGTGTGGAGGGAGGAGGTGCAGGCTGTGGGAAGGAGTCAGGGGCAGGCATGTGTGGAGGGGCGTGCATGCTGTGGGAGGGAGTTGGTGCTGGCTGAGGGGGTGTAGAAGGAGGGCATGCAGACTCTGGGAGGGGCCGGCAGCCACTGGAGCGAGCAGGCAGACACTGCTCAGCTCTGCTGCACTGCCAGGGCCCCTTAGGGGGAACACCTGGGGGTGGCAGGTGGGGCCAATGGAGACCCAGTCCCAAAACTGCTGGAGCCCCACGGGCAAGACCTGGGAACCAGGAATGCCAGCCAGACAAACACCTTTAAGAGGAGGCGTCCCTCTCCCTGTCAAAAACTGATCTTTCTCCTTCGTTCAGTGACAGCCTGAATTGTTCCTTATCCTGGCAGAGCCAGAGGACTGAAAGCAGCAACATCAAACCCTGTGTAGCTCGCAGGGATGGACATAAACACTCCCTGGTATCTGAGGAGATGTTTAGCTTTGCCCTTGGTCAACTACAAGGCTAAAGGGAAAGGAGGTGGCACCAGGTATAAAGAGTGAAACATGACACATCATAGTTACACCCATGGTGGCTGCAAAATGTTTTTATGTACTTCTTCTTATCATCAGTGTATTGTTTTCTCTGGAGTCTAGGCCTTGACCAAGAAATTTGTACCTCGATAAAATAATCAACTGCCCCTGGTGAAGGCAATGGACTTGACACCCACTGGGGTGTCCCTACACAGATACAAGTACTAACAACAATGGCTGCCTTTTAACCATAGATTTTAGCCATAAATTTTAATCAGGGCAATACATTGAAACAAACCCCTGTTAAATCATTTCTCAGCCCGAGTCCTTTACCCACATTCCCTAGAGCATTGGGCCACCATGTGGATGTTTCATTTCCCTCCTCAGTTTCACACAGAGACACAATTTCCTTTGCACAAATCCGTGAACAGCAAAACCTCCCTGTGTCTCTTGTCTGAGCCAGAGCATTCGATTCCAGTGAACCCTTCTCTCCTGCAATGGGATGGGCAGACAGAGGGGTCGTGGCACCTGCATCCCTGCCAGGGAGATATTATCTCAGCTCTTTCTTTCTGCTGCTGTTGTTAGTCCAGGAAACATCAAGGGTGTAGTGCAAGGCTGAGTTCGCACACCAACTCCCTGAAATATTTCAGTGCCCCAGAGAAATCCTGCCCCCTGCTATTGGAGTGATGTGCTGGAGATCTGATAGAAAAACGACTGTCTGAATTGTCAGAGTGGGGAATGAACAATCTACAGCAATGTCGTTAACACAAACACACTCTCATCCTGCTCCAGCCGGAAGGGAAATGGGCAGGAATTCTCGCTGTTCAGCCAAGGACACACGTACACTGATGTGCAGCCGTGAGTGTGCTGGGAAGCTGGTCTGAGCAAACAATTTGAAGTGACAATTCAGTGAGAACAGAATTATCGTGTTGTGAAACAATTGTACATCAAGTAGTTGTGGCCGAGTGGTTAAGGCGATGGACTTGAAATCCAGTTCAGAATGTTAGTAGTGACCTCATCTCCTTCCTGCACCTGCTCTACATTGCTTCCAGCAGCTTCTCCCCCTGCAGAGTCACCCCAGCACTGCAGTGTGACTGCCCAGGGTTCAGCAGGGGCCCCTGGCAAGGACAGTGGGTGCAGCTAACAGGTCAGTATGCCTAGCAGTGAGGCAGCTGTAAAAAAGCAACACTCCCCCAGAAGTAGAGAGACAGAATTCCCCAACTTTAACATCATGATCCCCTGTAGAAAGCCACGTGAGTCAGTTGTATTTTCACAGGGAGATGCAAATAATCACGTGACACCAAATTTTAAGTTAAGTAAATAACGTTGGGAAGATAGTTATTAACCTCATAAAAATATACAAAAGATCCCTCAACATAACACCTGAAAGCGAAATATGAACAGAGACAAACCTTGGTCAGCAAAGGCTCATTTCCCAAACGGTCCTCAAAACGTTACTAATTCCCACCCCTCCTCCATAGCAGCTCTGTGCAGTGCAACTGTTCTGCAGGCAGCTTCCCATTAAATGCTATTGTGGGACATTCCCAGGCCTGGAAATGTACCAACAACAGAATTTGAAGCGCAAACCTGGCTCCCTGCACCAGGCAGAATTTGAGCATTTGTCCCCGTTACTTTGTCTTTGTCAATAGTACAGATGCCATGGTGGGCTCTAGGCTCTGCTTGAGGGATCCTGGCTCAGGGGCTGATGGGGGAGAAAGGATGGTAGATTCTGACCTGCACTCTGGAGAAGAGGTAATAATTGAATGGGATATTTTTAACTCCTCCCCTTCTCAGTGTCCCAGGGCTGGAATTCTACATTCTTCAGGGCCAAATGAGGGGGTGATGCCACTTGGTTAATGAAAACCAGTGCTCCAGGTGAGGTTTGAACTCACAACCTCAGCATAGCTCCTCTCAGCACTGCCCTATAAGTACTGTGCACTAACCAATTGCACCACTGGAACACCTGTTAATTAGTATTGTCCGAGACCCCTAGGTTGATAAAACCAAGGAGTGACCCCAAAACATTCTCTGTGGAGCTGAGAGCTGGTAGTGACAAGTGTTATACTCGGTAGGGTGGATTCTTCTTAAGGATTCCAGGCATTATTTGAACCCTTTTTGTTGTTCCCTGTGTAATAACAGAGCTGATTAAGACTCAATGTAGAGTCTTGCTGCAGACCAACAGATCCTGAAATCACTGTTAACCAGGTCTAAGCATTAGTCCTGCTTTGGGACAGTGTTTCTCATGCAAGAAACTGCCGAGACTGTGCTAGCAGTGAGGCTCCCTCACTGACAGCTGAAATCAGGGAGAGCTGTGTGAAGTGCAGGGCCCCAGGGGTGCCTGAACAGGGGGGAACAACACCCCAGGACTTCTCAAAATGGGAGGGTTTCTGCCTTGCCACTTTGTAATGACTGTAAGGGTGAATGATGAGGGGAGGGGACGGACAGCAGTGAGCGGGAGGAGGGGTCTTGGGGGAAGAGGCAGCGTAGGAGCGGGGCCTTGGGAGAAGGGGGGGCATGGGCATGGCCTTGAGTGGAAGGGGTGGGGCTACTGTTTGGGCTCTGGGTGGCCGCCACTTTCAGGCAGGGCTGCCCATGGGGGGGGGGGCAAGTGGGCAATTTGCCCTGGACCCTGGGCCCCGCAGGGGCCCCGCAAGCCCTGGCCGAGAATTCCTTCCCTGGCTAGAGGCGCCTTTTTAAATTTACTCACCCGGCAGCGGTCCGGGTCTTTGGATGCATTTCCACGGCTGGTCCTTCAGTGCTGCCGAAGACACAGAGCGAGTGAAGGACCCCGCTGCCACTGAAGACTCGGACGCCACCCAATGAGTACAAAGAGCCACAGGGGGTGGCCCCTTTTTTTTATGTCCACTACCTCTCTTTGCCCCAGGCCTCCAAATCCTCTGGGTGGCCCTGCTTTTAGGGAGCCTGTTCCACTCCTGGTGGGACCACAAGACGTCCCAGAGCAGAAAGGGGCCAGCAGAGCGGTGACAGGGTGGAACGGTAAGTGACCGGCAATGTGGCCAGACAGCGGAAGGAGAAAGGGGCTTTCCCCCCGGGAGGTGAGAGGTGAACTCTGGGTTTTCATTGACCCAGGACAGTAGCTGTGGGTGAGGTGCAGTGAAGGGAGGGGCACATCCACAGAGCTTTTGGTGTCTGGATTTAAGAGCCCGGGCCAAAAGGCCACTGCCCAGCACACTGTGGGGCAGGTGTTTTTGCTCATAGTGTTGTGTTATGAATCCTGATTGTGGTGTTTTCCCAAGTTAATACAAGGTGAGTTTCCTCCTTTTCCTTAAAGTTTCTTTTCTACACTCAGTGGTTGTGAATGGGGAAAGTATCGCCTCTTAGAGGCACCCAGTGGCCAGGGCTAGTTTCCCCAGGTTACTAGGTGGGGGCTTAGGCAGATTGTGTGTTTGTATTGTGGAAGAGGAGCCCCAAGGACCCAGACAGGGAAATTGTAACTTCAACCTTCAGAGTAAGAGCCAGAGGTGCTGCCAGCTGAGCTAGCCAGGCCACCTAAACATATTAACCCCTTTCACCGCAAGAGCAAACACCAGGTACTTCTGTGCTTCTCAGCAGCTGGGAAAGAGCCTCTTGGGGGAAATATCTCCTGCCTCACCACCAAAAGGAGCCCCTTCAGTGGGAACGGTCAGAGGCCCCACGTGCTTTCCAACCACCTTGTGATGCTGGCCGCAGAAACGAATGCTGGTCTGTGGGTGGCCTTCAGTGGGGGTTTGGCATGGCAGAGAGCAGGCTGGCCGGGTGTCTTTGTGGCGGTCTGCTGGCCACACATAGGCATGGTTATCTCCTCTTGCCCTGCCCTCGGTTGCTCTGTGGCTTTTAAGCCTTCCCTTGGAGCTGTCAGCACCAGCCACCTCTGCTCTAGGTGCCCAGAGCAGGAAAGGTGTGTTGGCTCCAGCCTGGGACTCTTCCTCCCTCCTGCCTAGACCTGACTATGAAGCCTGGCCCTGGCCCTCCTTCCTTTGAATGCCATGTGGGCAAGAGGAAGAGTGTGGCAGCTGCAGGGACCAAAGTTGTGGACATCAGGTGAAGCAGTGAGAAACAACCATATGGTCAACCCACAGGGCTCTCTAGCCAGACTGTTAAGTTCTAGGACCCCAACCTATAGCAGCCAGCCCTTTGAACTGGCCAGACCAAAGATCTATCTCCAGTGGGCATCAGTCATCCAGCAGGAGGGAAAAAACTCACTCTAGTTCATCCTGAGAGAGGGGAGCCAAGCACATTGAGCTCCATGGCTTTGCAGGAAACCAGCATTGCTCCAGGAGGTCCCACTGAGATTTAAACTCAGATTCCAGGATCCAAAGTCCTGAGTGCTGCCCATTACACCATGGGATCTGCTGCCATTTCATTTTCTAGACCCCTGTGACTCTCAGCTGGATGGTTTGTACCCTGCACTTATTGCTTCCCACTAGCAGCTTCCTCTTGCGGGACTCTCTCTCCTCCTCCATCGACTGTGGTCCTGCACTATCAGATCTGCAGGTCCTGCCCTGAGTCCCCGCATCCCCCTGCTTTGTCTCCATTCCCTGCAGGCCACAAAAATGTTAGGGGAGCTGCCTCTCCCTTCACTCAGTGCTCCTGCTCATATCGGCCAGCTGCAGCCTCATCTCCTTGAACTCGGCCAGCTGTCATTTGATCCGGTCACACAGTCACATGCTGACTGGCTCCTCAGCATGGATGCTCTTGTGGAAACCCCACAGGTGACGCTGCAGGACTTGGTACTGTTGGTTTCTTTAATGTTGTGGTATTTCCCCAGCAGCTGGAACAAAGCCGCCAACAAAGCAGGGGGGGCGGTGGCAGGCTCCGGGATGGAGTTTGGGTGTGGTGCAGAATCTGGGCTGGGGGAGGGGGGTTGGAGTGCAAGGGGGACAGTGGCAGGCTCTAGGAGGGATTTTAGGTGCATGAGGTGCAGGTTCTGGGCTGGAGCAGGGGGTTGGGATGTGGCACCTATCTCAGGCAGCTTCTGAAAGTGACCCACACCCCCATTTGGCACAATTCCTACATGGAGGAGGCTGGGGGAGTCCCCTGGCACCACTGCCCACAGGCACCACGCCTGCAGCTCCCATTGTCGCAGTTCCAATGGCAGAGTTGGCACTTGGGGCAGGCGCAGCGTGCAAGAGACACACCCCACAGGGGCCGCAGGGACGTGCCAGATTCTTCTGGGGGTGGTGCGCCGTGTGAAGCGAGGGTGGGCAGGAATCTGCTTTAGCCCCACTGTGCTTCCGGTAGTGGTGGCAGGAACACCCGGGCCCTTTCCAATCACCCGGGGCCAGCTGCTCAGGCTTTCTGATGGGGAAGCAAAGGGAAGCCACAAGAGTGGTCATGCACCCCCCATGAGCAGTTCTGGGGAGTCTTTTGGGAGCTCCTGGAGTAGGCAGCAGAGAGGTGCAGCCTCGCCACAGAGTCTGTTTCCCTGGAAGGGAGAGGAGGCTGCAGGGTGATATCCCACCTCTGAGCATCCAAGAGACTCTGCTCCCCACTGCCATGCTGGAGCCTCCACATTTATTTATTGGCAAATAAAATTTGCAGAATTTTAAACTACTGTGCACAGAATTTTTATTGTGCAGAATCTCCTGAGGAGTGAAACCGACCCAGGAAACCTCCTTGAATTGTCACTGCTTGGTTAACCACTCAGCCACCACATCAATGCACAGAGAGAGTGCCAAGCCCTACTGCTATGTGGGGGTGGGGGCTGGGATCAGGTCATACACATTCAGACTGTACGCTTCCCCAGCTACAAACCGCTGCTGATTTCCCATTTAGGACATTAGCCCTTACTGACAAGGTTTGTCTGTGGTCTCTTTTTATCTCATGCTGCTAGTTAGAAGGATATTTATTTATTTATTTATTTTTCAAAAATACACAACTCCCTAAACCTGCTTTTAGCAATCAGAAGAATTTAGTGTCACCTTATTTTTGCCTGCCCCAGTAAAAAAGAAGAGGCTTTTGTGGGTTTCCTGACTCAGAGGATGAAAACAAACGTGTCGGTCCCAGGGGTGGCTCTAGGCACCAGCAAAGCAAGCAGGTACTTGGGGCAGCCCATTTGCAGGGGCAGCAGCTAAGAGGGATCCAGCCTGGGAGCGGTGACCTAGAATCCTACTTTTGTCATCTCCGACTCAAAGAATACTTCCAACACACCTCTGAACAACATCCTAACCCACAGAATCCTTCCTACCAACGTTATAATAAAAAGGATTCTGCATGGACTCCTCCTGAGGGTCGAAACAACAGACTGGACTTCTACATAGATTGCGTCCATCAACGTGCACAGGCTGAAATTGTGGAAAAGTAGCATCACTTGCTCTATAAGCTAAGCCGTACTGAACACAATGCCATCAACAGCCTCAAGAACAACTCCGACATCATAATAAAAAAGGCTGACAAAGGAGGTGCTGTCGTCACCATGAATAGGTCGGAATATGAACAAGAGGCTGCTAGGCAGCTCTCTAACTCCACATTCTACAGGCCATTACCCTCTGATCCCACTGATGATTATCAAAAGAAACGACACCATCTGCTCAAAAAACTCCCTGAAAAAGCACAGGAACAGATCTGTACAGACACATGGCTAGAACCCTGACCATGTGTATTCTATTTGCTACCCAAGATCCATAAACCTGGAAATCCTGGATGCTCCATCATCTCAAGCATTGGCACCTTAACAGCAGGATTGTCTGGCTATGTGGACTCTCTCCTCAGGCCCTATGCTACCAGCACTCCTAGCTATCTTCAAGACACCACTGACTTCCTGAGGAAACTACAATCCATCGGTGATCTTCCAGAAAACACCATCCTGGCCACTATGGAGGTAGAAGCCCTCTACACCAACATACCACACAAAGACAAGCTGTCAGGAACAGTATCCCCGATAATATCATGGCTAACCTGGTGGCTGAACTTTGTGACTTTGTCCTCACCCACAACTATTTCACATTTGGGGACAATATATACCTTCAAGTCAGCAGCACTGTTATGGGTACCCGCATGGCCCCACAGTATGCCAACACCTTTATGACTGAATTAGAACAACGCCTCCTTAGCTCTCGTTCCCTAACGCCCCTACTCTACTTGTGCTACATTGATGACATCTTCATCATCTGGACTCATGGAAAAGAACCCCTCGAGGAATTCCACCGTGATTTTAACAATTTTCATCCCACCATCAACCTCAGCCTAGACCAATCCACACAAACGGTCCATTTCCCTATACACTACTGTGCTAATAAGCGATGGTCACATAAACACCAACCTATACTGGAAACCCACTGACCTCTATACTTACCTACATGCCTCCAGCTTCCATCCAGGACGCACCATATGATCCATTGACTACAGCCAAGCTCTAAGATACAACCGTATTTGCTCCAATCCCTCAGACGGAGAGAAACACCTACAAGATCTCTATCAAGCATTCTTAACACTACAATACCCACCTGCTGAAGTGAAAAAACAGATTGAAAGAGCCAGAAGAATACCCAGATGCCACCTACTACAGGACAGACCCAACAAAGAAAATAACAGAACGCCACTAGCCATCATCTACAGCCCCCAACTAAAACCTCTCCAGCGCATCATCAAAGATCTACAACCTATCCTGAAAGATGATCCCTCACTCTCACAGATCTTGGGAGACAGGCCAGTCCTCGCTTATAGACAGCTTCCCAACCCGAAGCAAATACTCACCAGCAACCGCACACCATACAACATAAACACTAACCCAGGAACCTAACCTTGCAACAAAGCCCAATGCCAGCTCTCTTCACATATCTATTCAAGTGACACCATCATAGGATCTAATTACATCAGCCACGCCATCAGGGGCTCGTTCACCTGCACATCTACCAACGTGATATATGCCATCATGTGCCAGCAATGCCCCTCTGTCATGTACATTGGCCAAACTGGACAGTGTCTACACAAAAGAATAAATGGACACAAATCTGACATCAGGAATGATAACATTCAAAAACCAGTGGGACAACACTTCAACCTCTCTAACCACTCAGTGATAGATTTGAAGGTGGCAATTTTGCAACAAAAAACTTCAAAAACAGACTTCAAAGAGAGACTGCTGAACTTGAATTAATATGCAAATTAGATACAATTAACTCAGGCTTAAACAGAGACTGGGAATGGTTGGGTCATTACACTAATTGAATCTATTTCCCTATGTTAAGTTCTCCTCACACCTTCTATGGGTCATCTTAATTATCACTTCAAAAGGTTTTTGTTTTTCTCCTGCTGATGATAGCTCATCTCAATTGATAAGTCTCTTCCTGTTGGTATGCATACTTGCATCTTCTCATGTTCCCTGTATGTATAAATATCGCCTGTCTGTGTGTTCCATTCTGTGCATCCAAAGAAGTGAGCTGTAGCTCAGGAAAGCTCATGCTGAAATAAATTTGTTAGTCTCTAAGGTGCCATAAGTACTGCTGTTCTTTGCGGATACCGACTAACACGGCTGCTACTCTGAAGCCTGGGAGCTGAGAACCAACAGGGGGCCCTGGGAGCTGTAGTTCCTTGGTTAGCTCCCTGCCTATAGAGCCAGCCCTGGAGCAGGGAAAGAACTACATTTCCCAGCATTCCCTTGAGTGCTATTAATAGGGAAGGGAGGGGGAGGGAGTATGGTAGCTGAAAGCTCATGCTGCAGCTTGCTGTGAATGGAGAGCTCACTGCTAGAGCGGGGTGGCACTGTGAATGGGGAACAAATGTGCCCAAGGAGTAGAAGGCTTTGGCCCATATACCCCCTTCAGAAGACATCCCCGGACTGGCCTAGGGACACTGGTGTGACCTCACCTTGCAGCCCCCAAAGAAGGAACTGGGGGGACTAAATGGACAGTGCCCCTCTCTATCTGAAGCCTAGCAAGGGAGGTATGTGGGTCCCACTAAAATTTAAAATGAAAAGTAAGAGAGGGGAGGCTCTACTGGACCTGGGCAGCTTTAGATACAGTACCAGGCACGTAGGAGGATTTCCACTTCTGAGCCATGGAAGCAGAAATTGACTTTTCCTTTCCAGATTTAGCTAATATTCAGAAAGGGAATCTAGCACCTGCTTTCCAGATTTGAACACCTCAAAATTCAGGCGTGCTCAAGCTCAGTTTGGGCAGCTGGTACTTTATTTCTCCCAAAACAAATGTACTGATCCACTGTAATTTCCTGTAGAAAAAGTAGGATAAAATTGAGCAAGAAATGCTTCCCAGAGGCTTTTAGGACTGGAATTGCTATTTTCAGCAGCCATTGCCTTTTTGTTTGTTTAAATGAAAGACAGTGATATTGCATTGGCAAATTCCCCATAGAAACAAAGAGTGGAAGAAAGAATAATAAAGGCACCTCAACTTTTCTTCATTTATGGAGGACAGTCTTACAATATGCATTCAGATATCTTCCAATCACACAAGCTGAAAATTGTTTCACTTTACTGCAGCTCTGTAACCATGTGGGAACCAATCCTGTGTTCTGTGCACATCCTAAATTCCTGCTGAATGATCCACCCTGGGAGCAAGTTACCAGTGACCCCGGACTGGGGCAGAAGGAGGGTGCAGGTGGGGGGAGGAGCCCAGGGCTGGGGCAGCAGGGGGTCCAGGTGAAGGGGGCAGAGCCCAGGACTGGGGCAGCAGGGGGTGTGTGGGTGGGGGAGCACTGGTGAGGGGAGATCCCATAGCTGGGGCAGCATGGGGTGTGTGTGTGCAAGAGCCCAGGGCTGGCTTGGCAGGGAGTGCGGGTGTGGGGAGGAGAGCCCAGGGCTGGGGCAGCAGGGGGGTGAGGGTCGGGGGTAGAGCCCAGGGGTGGGGCAGCAGGGGGGTGGGGGTGGGAGGAGGCCCAGAGCTGTGGAGGCAGGGGGTGTGGGGAGAGCCCAGGGCTCGGGCACCAGGGGGATGCGGGGACAGACAAATTTTTTTTTGCTTGGGGCAGCAAAAAACCTAGAGCCAGTCCTGCCTCCACATACCGTAAGGTAGGTAGGAGCGGATCATTATTATCCCTACTTGAAAGAGGGAGAAGCTGAGGCTGAGAAAGGAGAATTGACTTGTCTTAGGTCACACGGCCAGTCAGTGGCAAAGTTGGGAGTAGGACCCAAGAGCCCTGATGTTCAAACTAACCATCGAATCTTGAATTTCAGACATTGAATGACCTGAATAAAGTGCTCTCAGATGAGCTCCAGATCAACAACAGTGCACAGTAATTATTCAGCAAGTATTTGAGGAGAACTGCAATGTTAGAGAGAATCGTGAACTGCTCAGAGACCATTAATGCAGAGAAGCAGCAATATTCATCAAACATATAAGTGGTTATGACTTATTTACTTGGTCTTCAAAGAGAACAACAAGGACCTGAGTCTCCTCCCTGTCAATAACCCTCAGCTCAGCCAATCAGGGTAGAGACTGAGGATGAGAGGCTGAGAGTTCTCACTAAAGAGCCCAAAGGATGGCCAGGTCACTGGTGCGGATCACTGCCCAAGCACTATTTCAGCCCCACATTTTTGGGTGGACCTCCCATAGTGGGAGCTGCCGAGCACTCCCCCGCCACCCACCCACACACACACTGACACCCACACCCACACACACCCCCGAGGGGACACTAGAAGCAAGAGAAGAAGAGAAAGGAGGGAGGGAGGGATGGAGGAAAAGGTGAAACAAAACGGACAAACCCTAATGTTCCCAGTGATTCTAAGGGATAAAATCCCAGGTGCAGAATAAAATTCTGCAGCCTTAAGCTCGTGTTTTCCATGCCTAGAATTCATCTGTCACCAGATGGATCAGACTAAACAAGTTTCAAACCTCAAGGAGGCTCTTACCTTCTAAACAGGGACAGCTGTTTTCTAGTAAAATCAGGAAAAGGGAAGGAGAAAACTGGAAAGAGGTTCCTCCTGATGCTCACGTACCTGAACCCAAATACTTTCTCAGTCCTCAAAGAGAGACCTGGAGAAGGAGGCTAGCCGGCTAGACAGGAAAACATCAGATGCTGCTCCCAATGCTACACTCCGTTTTTCAGAAATTAGTCAACTTAATGCCCTGAAGAGACCATTAGAGCATCTAATCTGACCCCCTGCATATCACAGGCCTCCTGTATGACACAAGAGCTACTTTTGGGGCAAACACATTCCACAAAGGCATCTAGTCTACATTGAATGACATCAGGAGATGGTGAATCCACCACTTTCCTTGGTAGCTTGTTCCTGTGGTGAATCATCCTCCCTGTTGCGAATCATCCTCCCTGTTGCTTATTTGTGCCTTAAGTGTAATTTGAATTTGTCTCTTTTCACCTTCCAGCCATTGGGTCTTGTTATGCTTTTCTCTGCTAGATTAAAGAGCCCTTTAATAGCCAATCTTTTCTCTCCATTAAGGCACTTCAATGAAGTCACCTTTCAATCTTCTTTTGATAAGCTAAACAGGTTGAGCTCTTTCAATAGCTCACTAGAAGGCATTTTTCTCCAGCCCTCAGAACATTTGGTGGCTCTTTGCTGCCCCAGCTCCAATTTCACATCTTTTTCAAATGAGGACACCAAAACTGTAGGCAATATTTCAGTATCAGTCTCACTGATGCTGTGTCACCTCCTGTGATGTTATTGACATAATCTGTAACTCTATAGATCACCGTTGCAACCTCTGTTCTATATTTGCAGCCAATATTGTAGAAATGTTGTCGTGTAAGGGGTGTATGGAGAGGTTCTGATTGGCTGATTATAATGATGCTATCTCTACATGTGTATCATTTTTGTTGTTGACGTTATGAATATTGGCTCTATGCTGCCCATATTTCAAACTTGTGCTACGCTTCCCAGGAACACTCCAGCCAGACAAGTTGGTGTCAGTTCTGCCTAGCCTGCTTGATGGCTCATTAAGGACCACAAGTTATGCAACAGACCCATTGAGAGAAGGCAAGGTATGCAGGGACCTGCCTATGGACAGAACTTTAAGGTTTTTTTCTATGCCACGTGCTGGATAGAGTGTCCTTGGGACAAAGAAAGCAAAGACCACATGGCAAGAGACAATAAAAAGCTGATGCCTCGTCTCCATCTTGTCTTCAGTCCTGCTTCATACCTCTGGAGGGACTTTGCTACAAACTGAAGCTCTCTACAAAGAACTGAATGACCCATTCCAGCTGTGGATGGACTCCAGAGACTTGATCTGAACATGCAGTTTATTCCATCACTGCTACAAACCTGAACCAAAAACTTTGCCATTACTGGGTGTGAAGGGTTAAAATCCATGTGCAGTTTATATAACAACCTGGTCTATGGATTGTGCCAGCTCTTTTCCAGACCCAAAGTCCAGAATATGGTCAAGGGAGCAGAGGCGTAGCAAATAGTGATCAGCTAAGAGAAAGCTGGGGTAAACGGAAAGCCTTGCTTGCTAAGATAGGCCTGGTCAGCAAATTGCCAGGAGTTGGAGCTAAGAACTAAGTAATGTCTTATTCAAAGTTGCAGATTGAACAAAGAATCCTTGTTCCTATTGTGTTTGATTATTCTGTAGGGAGATGTTCTTCCCACACATCCAACCTTGAATTTATGAAAAGTTGGCACGTCAGTATAAAATATGGCATCCTTCCACCTCCCTTCCAAGGGACCAATGCCTTGCCTTTAGACAGACAGAAAACAATCTTTATTGCCACATACTTTCACTGTTTCTTTGCTTTAACACCTACGAATGTACCTGTTGGACCATGAAAAAGAGTTGCTCCATTTCTATGGACCTCAAATCAGAATTCAACATAGATATTTTATACTAATAACATTTTATCAAAGTATTCAGTAAATGTTAACCTGCTAACTTGAGACTATAGGCGGAGACATTATGTAACCTGCTAGCCACTGGCTAATGTGCTATCTTGTCTTGCTGCAAAACCTATCTCGGGGTGTGGAACTGCCTACCCTGTCACTTTCCCCCACCCATGAAAAACCTATGTATTCTATTGTAATCAATTGATTGACAGTGTCTCTGAGCCTAACAAGCAAGGTGACTCTCCTTTTATTGACCTCTACACACTGTAGATTTATCTCCTTCACAGACAGCTGCTGAATAAAGAGGAGATTCAGCATCCAGCACCCAGTGCCTCCTCTCCCCACAGCTTGGTGATCTTTTGAGGAAATGGAGAAGACTGCCTTTGCCTAGCTGTCCATTGCTTGCAAAAGAAACAGGTCTTTTTGGTGACAAGTGTTGAAAGGAGTCACTAGGCAAATGTGGAGACAAGAAAAAGATCTTCTAATTGAACTTGCATCTGTGGATGCTGAAGCCACAACACAGAGTGCTAAATGCTATATGATCACGGCTGGAGTCAGAAGAGTCTTTACCAAAGCCTTTTTTCACCAGCAGGGGCCTCTCTGTGCACAGAACTCCTGGTAGCTTGATGGCTGCAGGCAGTGGAGAACTCTATTTTGGCATCTCTTTGTCTCTTTTGTGGTGAACATCTGCAGTAACTGTTAAAAGGCCTCTGGATAGTGGTCTTTGGGAAGAGCTGATTGAAGAGCCTTCCTAGTAACCAGGAAATCTTGGCTTGGCCTGACAGTTCTTCCTTGCTGAACCTAATGTGTCTTTTGGCTCCTTTTTCGTATCTCTTCATAAGAAAGAAAAGACCTGTCATCAGAATCCTTCTAAGTGGTGGTTCAAGACAGAGAGAGCCTTCCTTGCAGCTAAGTCTTGGTGCCAGGGGGCATGTCTCACCACTGCAGTGCCTCCTGTTGGCCATCCTGGCGATTAGGTCTGCTCCACCAGTGCACCTTCATCCAGTGGCATCTGGCTGCCATCTGTTCTATCATTAGGACCCATGTCGCTCTCAGGACTTCAATGTCCTCTTATGGACAGAGCCCTCTGGCTGTGCCCCATTCAGTTCTCTCTCCCCTTCCAGGGGGCAGCTGTCCTTCACCCAGACACTTGCCTCAGTGGCCAGCTGCAGTCCAGGGTGTAGCCACCTGTGTCAGTGGCGACTGAGGCAAAAGGGGTGCACCTCCAACCCCCACCATCTGTTTCCCTGGACCACTTCCCCACAGACCTAGCACCTTCCTCCACCTTTGTATAAGGGCCTCAGTCTGGCAGTAATCAGCCAGGAGGTCACTCATGCTCCCCTTTGCCACCCAGCACTACTCTGACCACGGTACCCCTCCTTCTCCTTCTCCTTCTCCTTCTCCTTCTCCTTCTCCTTCTCCTTCCTTCAGGCAGCAAATCCTCCCTCCTCAAACTCCAAGGAGTGACTAACTTGCTGTGCTGAGCAGCCCTTTATATATGGGCTACTCCAGCAAGCCTTCTCCTGATTGGCTCTCCCAATAAGCCCTTTCCTGACTGGCTGGGTTCTGCACCGCCTCTGTAAGACTGCCTTAATTTTTTTCCTGATTGTTTGGGGCAGTCACCCCACCACACTTGGAAAGTGGCAAATGAGAAGTCTAGAGCTGAAGGAAAGGTTACCATGACTCAGAACTGAGCCAAGATTGCTGTGACTGAAACACAGATCACTAATCAGTATATGATCACAGTGGCTGGTGGGAGAAGCACATGTTAGAAGCCCTCTGTCAACTCAGCTGTGGCTTTCTGTGCACAGAGAGCCAGACACCTCAAAGTCTACAAGGCTTGAGGGAAATGGGGAAGGTCTGTACTTTGGAATTTGCAGGTGTTGTCCTGGACCATCAAATGGAACAGTTGTAAACACTTTCTTGAGGCAGGCACTATGGCTTAGTTGGCTAAAGCACCTGTCTAGTAAACAGGAGATCCTGGGTTCAACTCCCAGTGGTACCTTGTTGTATGGCTTTTGTCTCCTCTGCTCACATTTTCCTGTGTCTTTCTAGGAAACAGAAGAGACCTCCCTTGGTATCCAAGTAACTTCTTGCTAAGGAAAAGGTTTCTTTGGAGAGAAGCATTGGAAAGAATCAAATCACAAGCCTGGAGTTGATGAAAAGGCTGCTGTGACTGGCATTAGCCTGGCGATTGCTTCAACTGCAATTGCTGCAACACGAGAGCCTGTGCCGCACGTCCTTGGGGTTCGCTGGGGATGTCCACACACAGAGGCCATGTCACCTTCCTTTTGATTGTCACTGATAAGAAATGGAGCAGCTGAGAGAAAAGTCCCAGAGAGCAGCACCATGGCTAAGCTGGCCAAGGCACCTGCCAGGTAAAGTGGAGGTTAGAGATATATCACCCAGTGGTGCCTTGCCAAATATGTCTGCTCTTCCCACCTTTTGGTCAATCTTTTGAGGAAACAGAGAAGACTGCCTTTGCCTTGCAGTGCAGATGCTTCCAAAAGAAACTGGTCATTTTTTTCTGACAAGTGTCAGAAGGAGGCACCTAAGAAACGTGGGGACAACGAAAAAGGTCATCGTAACTCAACTTGCATCCATGGCTCTTGAGGCCACAACGCAGAGCACTGAGCACTGTACGACCACAGCTGGGGACAGAAGGGGCTTTTCCAAAGGCATTTTCCACTAGCAGGGTCCTCTCTGTGTGCAGAATTCCTTATCGTTTGATGTCCGCAGGCCCTGGAGATCACCATTTGGCATCTCTCTCTCTGTCTCAGTGAACATCCCCTGTGGTAGTTGAAAATCTGTGATGAGATCTACAGGATGAAACCTGAACAGAGGGACCCCTGAGCCCTGTGTCCCACCACCTGGATTCCCTCTCACACTGTGATGCTGTGACAGGCTGCAAATCTCTGGCACATATTTCACTTACACAGACATCCACAGGTCGGGGCACATCCAACTGAGTTACATGAATGCTTCTCCCAGCCACTCATAAAACTAATGATAGAGAGCCTCCCGCCAATTCCCCCCAGCTCTGCAGCCTTGCACCCCTGGATTATACTGCAGGAAGGGCGAACCACAGCGGCTGCCTCCCCCACATGCGGGAAAAAGGCTTGACCTGCTAGCCCTGCGGACTAAGTCTCCAGGCCTCCAGCTTGCCCCATTCGACCCAACGGCTTGATCTTGTGGCCAGAATTATTTGCAGTTGTGATTTCCCCCAGCAGTACCGCACAGGGGTCCATGGTCAGCTCCAGCACAGGCCCCACAAGAAGGCTTAATTCTTGAGCTGCAGCACATGCTGGGCAGGCTTAAGACTGGGCTCCCCATGGCAGGAGAGAAGAAGACTCGGACCCTGGTGAGGCAAGCTGGGGCTTCCTGGATCCCATTTGCACACAGCCAGCCCTCTACCCCCACTTCCAAGCCATCAGTGGCGCCCCCAGGTCGGCCAGAATGAAGCAGCAGTTTTCACTGCACCAAGTCCACTTATGGCTTACAGGCAACTGCCAGACCCCCCGCAGCCCACAATCTCAGCCAGAAAGGAGCCCACTCAGCCTCACCATTGCTTCTTTTCCTTCCCCCCAAAACTCCACTTCTCCTGACCTACAAGTAGCCATCTCTGGGATGCCAAGAGGCAGGTAAAGGGTTCTATCTCCCAGAAGTGAACCACACCTCCATAGGTTCGGCCCTCAGAAGGGCAGGTGGGGGTTTCCTGGATCCCAGTTGCTCATGGCCAGCCCAGCCCCCACCTCTAAAGCCATCAATCTATAGGCCAACCTCCAAGGGGAGAGGAGGCCAAGCCACAAGCCTCCAAAAGGTGACACACCTAAGTGCTCTAGGTTCTCCAGACTGACACCAAGGTGTTTTCTCCATTGACGTCAGCACCCTCTGTCATGCAGGGATTGGAGTTATCTCAGGGACAGGCCAATAGCAGAAGGAGGAGTGCCTTCCTGGACAGCAAGGGGATCTGAGAAAAGGAAGCCAGCCTGTTTCTGAACCAGGGACCTTTCGTGTATTGGGCACATGTGATAACCACTAAGCTACAGAAACTCTGTCCACTTAGCTTGTGCTCACCCTGGCACACACTGATGGGGAAATGTAGAGCGAGTGGTGGCAGCCCTCCAATAGGTCAGCTGGCAGAGCAGAGGACTGGAGCCGGTGCTCAGGAAATCATCCTGACGTCACCCTTCTGAACCTTGCTTGAAGGAAAGCTTCTTTTTCTTCCCCTTGCTGATGAAGAACAAGCGAAGAATGAAAGGGCAGGTGGGCCAGCTCAGTGCAGAAGCCCATGCTGTCTTTTCCTGCTGCATAGCCTGAAATGAGGGGTTTGTGGCAGTTAAAGGAACTTCTGCACTGTCAGAAAACAGCCCAGCCCTGCACAAAGGGAGAAAGAAGAGCCTGCCAGAGCTTGGGATTGAACCACAGACCTTTAGCTTAGCACTCACCCAACTGAACTACTGCAACAGCTGCTAGGTTTCCTTTTAGCCTGTTGATTTTCTATCTGGGATGCTTTTGTCAGTGGCCCATTCAGACAAAATTCACATTTGCGTTCCTTAGCTGGCTAAAGCCCTTGCTTCATAAACCAGGCAATCCTGGGTTCAACTCCCAGTGGTGCCTTGGGGAGTGGCTTTTGGGGCACCTGGTATTGGCTGCTGTCAGAAGACAAGATTCAGAGCTAGATGGACCTTTGGTCTAACCCAGTATGGTTTTTCTTATGGTTTAAATTACATTCACAGGCACTGATAATAGAGTTCCTGAAAGTTTAGATGTTAAGAGCTGATAGGTCAGTGGTCCAGTCCCCTCAAGGATGACCCCCACCCTCTGGGCAGGGGCAGGTCTGAGCTCTCACACCAAATGCCCATTGTGGCTCCCAAAATATGTGAGCGGCTCATTTAGTTTACACCCAGGGTTGAGACCTACTTTGTGTCCAGTGTCTGAGAATGAAAATCCTAAACCACCCTTTGAAATAACAAATGCAGCAGGATGTGCTATTGTCCCTGCCCCAAAGCAGACAGATCAATGGAGAAATGCCATTGAGTCCAGGGTAATACTTCACTGCGGTTTTACCATTTCCACTTGCTAAACTCCCTCCCAACCTTCTGGGCTCCTAGAGCAGGGTACTGAGTCTGAGCCCAGACATGTGCACTGCAACTTTACTCCAGACCTAGCTGCATGATCCTGATTTATGTGACATAGACCAACCGTGGGTGTTTCATTGCACTGGAGACGTAGCCTAATGTTATGTCTATGCTGTGATTAAAACACCCAGGGCACCTATCTCAAAGCCCGGGTCAGCTGACTCAGGCTTATGGGACTTGGGCTGTGCCAGACTATAAAATTACGGTGCAGACATATGGACTTGACCCCAATCTCTGAGACCCCCCAGAAGGGTGAGGGTTTCTGAACCCAGGCCTCAGTGTGAGCACAAATATCTGCACCACAGTTTTTAGCCTCTCAGCTTTAGCTCCATGAGCCCAAGTCAGATGACCAAGGCCAGCCCTGCTGCCACATTTATCCCAGGAGGGATGGACTCTAAGGGTACATCTCCATTGCAATGGAAGCCCAGGTGTGGCACGCTGTGCTCAAAGCAGCACCCTGGTAGCCCCATATTCACCACTCTCATATAATGATAACATGGTTTGTACGAAGTCTGCCTTGTGAGGTATCATTTCAAAAGTCTTGATCTGTTGAACATTAATATCATGTTGGATTGTGTGTGCTCGCATTGGTTGGGAAGTTGTAAAGTGTTGCTCTGTGTGCATTACTGAAATATGTTATGAGGTTGGGAAATGCCCCCCACCAGCCTTTCAAGTGTGACAATGGAGGAGCCAGGCTCGCTGCTGGCCCATTGAAGGTATCCACACTCCCAAGGACTATCCCAGGAACCGTGTACAATGCAGACTTTTCCAAGATAGCCCAGCAACAATGGACACTGCTTGATTCAAATCGTAGCAAAGGTATTTCCTAGCAAGTTGGAAGAAACTATGAAAGGGGGGTAGAGACATTATGAATTGGCCTCCTTCCCCCCACAACTCAATACCTGTATACACATCTGGAGGACAAACACTGAACTGAGATAAATCAGAAGAGAATAATAATAATACATTCAAATCAAAGTCCCCAAACAGACTAGTATTGGTTTTTCAGCAGAAAATTTTCAGTCTGGGGAACTTTATTTTCTCAGTCAGACCTTGCCAAGGGAAGCAGGTAGAAAATGTTTGAGTTTCCTCCTTCAGAACAGCTTGGCCTAGACACTAGCTCTGGTCCACAGTTGTGGCCTTGCTCAGGATGAGGGTCTTTTAATTATTTGGGCAAGTCCCAGGGTGTTTGGGGGAGATGATGAGGATGTTACCTTTTGAAATAAAGACTAAGAAATACAGGACTAGAGAAAATTTTTTTAGATATCTGGGATTTAGACATTTAATTTAAAGCAAGGGGAGTGGTCTGAGTTTCTGAGAAGGTTTTTGTTTGCAAGAAGCAACATTGTTGGGTCTGTTATAGTACCAAAGGGGGAGATGGTTGTCTATAAAGAAGAGGTGAAAGCTAAATGCATCTGATGAGGATTAAATTTGAACCCATGGGTGCAGAGGATAATGGATTAGCAGTCCATCACCTTAACCACACGGCCACCTCATCTGAACTGTTAAAAACAGGACAGGAGAAGAAATCTAAGGCCGGCAGAGATAGGGACAATATGGAGTTTTTAAGTACTAAGCAGAAGCACGGGCTGAATATGCTCCCCCCTCACATCTAGTGAGAAGCTGTGGGAAAGACTTCAGGAACAGACTGTGTTTGCATAGACACACCTACTCTGCCTACGTATGCAGCATGATGGCACTGCTTCCCCAAAATGACCAGTTTTGGCTGGTGGTGGGTTACAAATCACTTTAGGATTGAGTGGAATGAATTGTTATTATCCTTCCTATATGAGTGAAGGGCAGCAGAACATACCTAGTCCATCCTGATGGAGGGGTAGGTGGGTGAGGAATAGCTTTTATTGGACTGCATAGAAGTGATTGCGGACATCATCCCAAACCAGTGGTCCCCAAGCTTTTCACACTGTGCCCTCTTAACCATGGCTGTGGCCCCTTGGAAGCCGTGGTCGAGAACCTTGGCTGGGAGTGGTACTGTGGCTTGCTGGGGAGAGGGGTGCAGACACAGGTAAAGGGGTCGCGGCTGGGCCAGGGGCTCAGGCTCAGGCTGAGGGTAGGGTAGGCTAAGAGCTGAGACAGAATGGGACTGAGTGGTGCTCCCTCCCTGCCCTCCATGGGGGCTTGCTCAACCCTGCGGTGCCTCCATGAACATCCCTCTGTGCCCCCCTAGGAGGCATGCCCCACATTTTGGGAATCACTGCCCTAAACTGACCCCTAGTCACTAAGCGGGGGCTAGTGATGCCAAAGCCCAGGGACAGGGAGCTTTGCCAGAGTGGCGCCTGCAGGTCACATGCTGGGGGGCTGACACAGGCTCAGTGCTCTGGAACAGCTCTGAGCCAAACCCAGGCAGAGTCCTCATCAGTGTGACACTGCCCAGGGGACACTGTCACTGGGGGAAACCTCCTTGCCTTCAGCACGACCTGGGACTGACCTTGGACCTTTCAGCACCTGTTCCATGCCAGGAGCTTCCTGTAGTGAGTCACCTTAGCAGGACACCTGGGAAAACCTTACACTCCCCCCCAAAGGAGTCATGCACTCCCAACTTCCACAGTCCCCAGTGACTCTCAGCCAGCGTTGTAAAACAGAAGGTTTATTAGTGGTCTGGAATACAGACTGGGAAAGTTCTTTGTTAGCACAGGAAGTAGGAAGATTCAGCAAAGTCCATCTTCATGAGACCCAAAACTCAGAGCCTGGGCTCTCCCCTTGAGTCTCAAAACCAGCAGACTCCTTGCTTCCAACAGCCCAACTCAGCCAGGCCCTTTTGTCCCTCTTCTGTCCTTTGTTCTGTTTCCCTGGCAACCTGCTCACCTGGCCTCCACCACTTTCTTTGTTCTCTGAAGGACATAAATCACACCGTGTAGAGGTCAAGCAGAGGAGTTTATTGCACACAGCGCTGTCGGAGTGTCACCTTGCTTATTAGGTTCAGAGGCACTGTCAGGGTCTGTTTCCCACCTTGAACTTTAGCGTCCAGAAAGTGGGGACCTGCCTGTTACCTTCTAAGCTTAATTCCTAGCTTAGATCTTATCACACTGCCACCAACCCAAAATATAGTATTTGGGTACACTCTTTGTCCTCCAAAACCTTCCCTGGGGGACCCAAGACCCAAACCCCCTGGTCTCAAAACAAAGGGAAATAAACCATTCCCCCCTATCCTTTCTTCCTCCCAGATTTTCCCCTCCCTGGGTTACACTGGGAGATCACTGTGATTCAACCTCCTCGAATCTTAAAACAGAGAGGAAATTCACCTTCCTCCCACTTCTCTCCCCCTCTCAGACTCTCCCTGAGAGAGAGACAGTGATCCTAACACAGAGAGAAATTAACCTTTCCCTCCCCTTTTATCCTTTCCCCCCACCAATCCCTGATGGGTCTAGACCCCGTTCCCTGGGGTCTCACACAAGAATAAAAAAAAATCAATCAGGTTCTTAAAAGAAAAACTTTTAATTAATGAAAGAAAAAAGTAAAAATTATCTCTGTAAAATCAAGATGGAAAAATATTTACAGAGTCTTCAGCTATATAGACTAGAGGGACTCCCTCCCCTAGCATAAAATACAAGTTACAGCAAACAGAGGTAACATCCTTCCAGCAAAATACACATTTGCAAATAAAGAAAACAAACAAATTGAATCTGCTTTCTATCTATTACTTACTATCTGGAACCTGAGAGTCTGTTTCAGTAAGATTGGAGAAATCTGGTTACATGACTGGCTTCTCTTAATCCCAAGAGAGAACAGAGAACAAAGAAAAACAGCACAAAAAAAAGACTTCCCTCCACCCAGATTTGAAAGTATCTTGTCTCCCGATTGGTTCTTTGGTCAAGTGTCAGCCAGGTTCACTGAGCTTGTTAACCCTTTACAGGTAAAAAAGACATTAACCCTTTACTATCTGTTCATGACAGGCACTGTCAATTAATTGATTACAACAGAATATATAGATTGTCCATGGGCGGGGGAAAATGACGGGGTAGGCAGTTCCACACCCCAGCTTAGGTTTTGCAGCAAGACAAGATAAGCATATTAGCCAATGGTTAACAGGTTACATAATGTCTCCACCCATGGTCTCAAGTTAGCAAGTTAACATTTAATGAATACTTTGATAAAATGTTAGTAGTATAAAATATCTATGTTGAATTCTGATTTGGGGTCCATAGGAATGGAGCAACTCCTTTGATTGTCCAACAGGTACATTCCTAGGGGTTAAAGCAAAGAAACAGTAAAAGTATATGGCAATAAAGATTCTTTTTTGTGTGTCTTAAGGCAGGCATTGGTTCCTCGGAAGGGAGCTGGAAGGATGCCATATCTTATACTGACATGTGCCAACTTCTCATAAACTCCAGGTTGGATTTGTGGGAAGAACATCTCCCTACAGAAGAGACTAACACAATAGGAACAGGGATTCTTTGTTCAATCTGCAACTCTGAATAAGACACAATTCTTTAGTTCTCAGCTCCAACACCTGGCAATTTGCTGACCAGGCCTATCTTAGCAAGCAAGGCTTTCTGTTTACCCCAGCTTTCTCTTAGCTGATCACGATTTGCTAGGCCTCTGATCCCTTGACCATGCTCTGGACTTTGGGTCTGGAAAAGAGCTTCACAATCCATAGACCAGGTTGTTATATAAACTGCACATGGATTTTAACCCTTCACATCCAGTAATGGCAAAGATCTTGGTTCAGGCTTGTAGCAGTGACGGAATAAACTGCATGTTCAGATCAAGTCTCTGGAGTCCATCCACAGCTGGATGGGTCATTCAGTCCTTTGTAGAGAGCTTCAGTTTGTAGCAAAGTCCCTCCAGAGGTATGAAGCAGGATTGAAAACAAGGTGGAGGCGAGGCCTCAGCATTTTATAGTCTTTTGCCATGTGGTCTTTGCTTTCTTTGTCCCAAGGACACTTTATCCAGCATGTGACATAGAAAAACCTTAGATTTTTGTCCATAGGCAGGTCCCTGCATACCTTGCTGAGTCACAAGGCATATCTGCCTTCTCTCAATGAGTCGATATTATAGCTGATGGTCCTTAATGGGCCATCAAGCAGGCTAGGCAGAACTGACACCAACTTGTCTGGGGTGTTCTCTGTAAGCAGAGCACAAGTTTGAAATATGAGCAGCATAGAGCCAATATTTATAACGTCTACTACAAAAAATGATACACATCTAGAGATAGCATAATTCTAATCAACCAATCATAACCTCTCCACAGACCCCTTAAACAACAAACTTTCTACAATATTGGCTGCAAATATATGACAGTGGTCGCAATGGTGATCTATCCAGTTACAGATTATGTCAATAACGTCACAGGAGGTGACACGACATCAGTGAGACTGATACTGGAATACTGCCTCCAGTTTTGGTGTCCTCATTTGAAAAAGATGTTATGAAATTGGAGCTGGGGCAGCAAAGAGCCATCAAATGTTCTGAGGGCTGGAGAAAAATGCCTTCTAGTGAGTTGCTGAAAGAGCTCGACCAGTTTAGATTATCAGAAGAAGACTGAAAGGTGACTTCAGTGATGTGTTGAAGGACCTTAATGGAGAGAAAATATTGGGCATTAAAGGGCACTTGAATCTAGCAGAGAAAGGCATAACAAGACACAGTGGCTGGAAGGTGAAAAGAGACAAATTCATATTACAAATAAGGCACAAAAATTCAACAGCGAGGATGTTTCATCACAGGAAAGAGCTACCAAGGAAAGTGGTGGATTCGCCATCTCTTGATGTCATTTCATGAAGACTAGATGCCTTTGTGGAATGTGTTTGCCCCAAAAGTAGCTATTGTGTCATACAGGAGGCCTGTGATATGCAGGGGGTCAGATTAGATGCTCTAATGGTCTCTTCTGGCCATAAAGTCGACTAATTTCTGAAAAACGGAGTGCAGCACTGGGATCAGAGTCTGATGTTTTACTGTCTAGCCGGCTTGCTTCCTAGAACGAACGCTCCTTGAGTGGGGTGACCACAGGAGTAGCCCAAACCTCCAAAGTTCCTGGCCAGGGGCAGGACATTGGCACAGCAAGGGAGGGGTGTGGCAGTGACATCACAAAGGCCTTCTGCAGGACCTCAGACTATTGGTCAAAGGTGATGGGGAGGTGGTGACCTCACAGAGAGATGCTGACATCAGCCAGGCAGGACAGGGACAAGGGGCCAAGGAAACCTCAGAGACCCCTGTGGCTTTGCTTCAGCAAGTCTCTTTCTCAAGGTCTCTCTTTGAGGACTGAGAAAGTATTCGGGTTCACGTATGTGAGAGCCAGGAGGAACTTCTTTCGAGTTTTCTCCTTCCCTTTTCCTGTTTTTACTAGAAAACAGCCGTCCCTGTTTAGAAGGTAAGAGCCTCCTCGAGGGAAGTGTTGCAGACACATCAGTGCCAGAGGCAAGCAACAGTGGTTCGTTGCCTAGAGTGCTTAAGCGCCAATAAACACACTAGGGTGGAGAAGCAAACAACCAAATTTATTTGAGCTCAAATAAGGTGCCAGGGAGAAATAACAATCTCAGATCCTGCACACAGCACACAGGCAGGGCAGGAATATTTATACCCTTCTTCTTGTATTCCTCTTCTGATGCTGACTAGCTGATCTTTCACTCCCCTGTACTTTCCCATCCAGCTGCAGTATCCTTTCTCAGTCAATCTTTTGACTTCCCCCTTCCTCCCCCCTCACCGCTGCTGAGACATGTACACAGTATCTTAAAACGGCCTTGAGCGGGCTTTAGCCGAGCTTCAGTGTATTACAGCAGAGAACTGGCTGTTACAACCAAAACTAACTGCTAACACTACATTTTTGCAGCTATTAGTACATTAAGTTACACTAGGTTACACAAAGTGTTTAACATGGAGGAACACTGGTTCATTGAGGCCTACAACAGGAGGGCTTCATTGACACTTGTGGTCTATCACCTTTCTGAGTTATCTAGGGTTATGCCAGAGTGACACCAACAACTCCCTCCTTTGAGAATACTCAACAAACTTTTGGCTGAGTGTTTTTACATTTAAAGGATAACATGTGATTAAGCTCTAGGGAGCTGGAGTGCTTTATAGCAAGCAAGCAAGAAAAGAGTAACGATACACAACACCACACCAGTGAGCAGGAGGTGAACAATACCTTCCCTTAGTTCTCCCAGGTTGAGCAACCAGCCCCAGGGGGAATCAGAAATAGTAGGTTTCCTTTCCTGGGCCTTCCACTGTTCAAAAGCCTGTTTGGCTGACAGGATGTGCTTGTTAATATCCTGTGCACTTTCTGGGACATAAGTACAGTATTCATCCCCTATAAGAGCGCACACCCTGCCCTGGGAAGCCACACTTCCACCCAGGAAGTGTCCACATATGTCTTCATGATCACAGATCAGATGGTACTCCTGATGCATCTGTAAGGGCAGTGGGCCAAGTCTGGTACTCAAGATCACTCCGAATGGCCATCAGCTGGTCATTCAGGAAATCCCGAATTCCTAAACATACTAGATCCCACTGCAATGCCTTCCCAGCCTCAGTTATATTCAATACCATCCCTTCTTGGTGTAGTACGATAATACACCTGTTGTTTAACTATTTTCAGGTACTATCAAAAGGCATTGCCATTAATAGCATACATTATTAGTCACTGGAATGATTTCAATATGGGTGAAATTACTAGTAGCAAAACAAACTTTTTGGTATTTGTTATTTAAAATCTAATTAGAGAGAGCTATATATGCTTAAGGATTTATCCAAAACACAGGGCGCAGCCTGTAGAATAAACCTCAAAATCCATTCAATACCACATTCCCAAACATGGGTCCCACAAATGTCCTCCCACCAGTGTATAATTCTTTGTTTCTTCACCAGGGTCAGTTCTTAATGTCCTTTCTAGTCAGGAATTCCTGGACTTTGGCAATTTCAGTGGAGCGAGTGTTCCTTCTTCTTTCCCAAAACAGTCGTGGTACAGCATCCTACAGGGCAGAGGTTACTAGCACATAACCCTGTAATGGTTTTGATTCTTCTAGAAAAATTCAAAGGCACAGTAGATCTGTCAGTGGATAAGGGAGAGGTTACTAGCACGTCACCTTGTACTTTTTCCCTGCTGTCCAAAAGGCACAGTGGAGCTAGAAGGTGAAATAAGCTAATCATCAGTAGGAGAATTCTCCCGATGTGAAGGGGTCTTTTTGCAGTGAGAATCTTGGGTCCAAGCAGTCAGTCTTTGACATTTTACAGCAATGTTGGTAGTCACCGGGACTTAAGGGCCTTTCCAGGGTGGAGCCAAGGCAGTCTTTCGTCGGTGGACCTTTACATCAATCCCGTCTCCTGGTTCCAAGGAGTGGCAGGGCTGCTAGGGTCTTTGGGTAGCGCTTCTTTACCTGTGAGAAAAGAAACTTACACATTTCATTAGTGCCTGGCAGTGATTTTCAGATCTCATAGCTGTGTGGGCAAATTCAAGCCCTCCTTTTCCTAGTTGTTAGCCAAGTCTTAACTGTGAGCAGTGTCCTTGAATGGAGTCAGTGTCTTATCTATAGCCTGAGCTTGCTAGCTAATTCTTTTTTTTTTTTTTCCGTTAACTCATTTTGTGCTTTGTTCTTCTTCCTTTCTTGTCTTCTTTTAACCTGCAAAGGAAACTTCCACTTTTTACTCATACACCTTTTTCTCAACAATGAAGACATAAACATTGTCTATATACAGTACATTAGTCTTATTATTTAATATATGCCACACACAACCTTTTACTAAAATAACCTTATTACAGAGCTTTGGGGCAACAAGCCAGGACAAGCACACCCACTTTGAGGAGTTCATTCAATTTAACCTCTAGTCCAATAGCTTTCCACCATCCCCAGCCCTCTGGCTAGAAATTTGAGGTAGCCAGAAAGATCCCATGTACAATATGGGGAGTGGGTTAACTTTTCATGTCCTTGCTTTCAAAGACTGTTGGTATGCAAATTTTAACAACAATTTTTGCAATTAACAGTTTGACCAATGAAGTTTCTTTTCCTTACTTAAGGAAATGCATTAGACTTTAGTATATTACATTCTTCTGATTTACCCAAACACTTTGTATTCCAAGTTGAACAAAACAAGTATCTGCATTTTAATTTAACCTTTTTGTTTGATTTTAAACTAGACTATTTTATAAAAATATTAAACACAAAAATTCCGGCCACAAGACAAACACCACAAGACAGAACATAGAACACAAAACATAATTTCTATTGTGCCAGTAAATGCATGGTACGTTGAATGCTGTTCAGCTGGCATCAGTTTTCTCTGATTATCTGAAAGACAAAAAAAACAGAGGTCTACCCACCCTTTCTGAGCAGACAATCATCACTTGAAATATACAAATACCCTTGTTGACTTCAGGCAAAAACAGAGGAATTACCCCATATTTTCTTGTATTTGTTTCATAGGCAGCCCAGGTTTTCAATTACATAACACTGTATACATTCTTCAGCTAATTTAACTAAATTGTTCATAGCCAAACCAAATGATTGCAATCCAATAATTTCTTTGCCTGAATTTATTTACAAACATTTCACAGACACCAAAAACCTTTTTTTCTTTAGCATTTTTACAAAGTTCAACTGCTGTTTTCTCCAGCAACTACAGAGTTAACTTCTCACTCTCCCTTAAATCACTTGCTTGTCTCCCAACAGCCACTTTTATCAACTCAAATCACCATTCCAAGTAAGTCCTGGGCATTTGAAATCCCCATGCTTACACTTACTGAATCCTTCCTTCCACTACACCCTTAAAGTTTTCCAACCTGTTTTCCAATCTCTCTGTCTGTTGCCTGCCTGCCTGGGCCCGATCCTGCCTTTCTCACTGAACCGTCCCTTCCATGGGCACCAACTTGTTCCACTACCAGTTTAGCTAGGAGGGTGGGCTTCTCAACTAGCCCCCACCCTTCCTGGTCTTTTCCCTTAAACATTCTTACTCACAAGACTACCCGAGTCCTCCTTCATGAGGCTTGTCACCTGGACAAAAACACATGGCCCATTGGGCAAAGGCCATTTACTTAACATATAATCCAAACCCCTCTAGAGAGTTTACCCAGAGACCCATCCATCTGTCTGCTGACACTTAAACAGAAAAGAGAATTACACAGAGAGCAGAGGAAATTGCAGTCTAAGCCAGACTTTCCCACTTCTATACACTGACCGCTACAGGGGACGGGACAGAAGGATCTTAATTCAACCTCAGAGCTTTCTCACACGCATGGCCTCCACTCCGAAGAATTACGAGAGGGTCAGCTCCACCCACACTCCCAACGTTCAAATGAACAGAGCAGAAAAACAATAGTAACAGTTAAACAGAACAGAACCAGAACCAGATAGCGTTTCCTTATCCCATTAGGGCTCACTTTTACTCATGCAGTTCTCAGCATATAACACCAACAGCACCAAGCAAAACAAACATAAAATAACAAGGGTAAAACAAATAGATGGTGTAAATTCTGCAGGGCTCCCCCCTTCTTAATTGCTCACCAAACTGTGACAAATTTCTGTTACCAATCTATTCCTCATGTCAGGTGATCAGGCTGACACTACAGGATCCTTGGGGGAATATAAAGAAAACACACCATATAACTGAATGTCAAAGCTTCATTAATAAAATAATAAAACAACAGAGAGTGTTGGGAATGCTCCCACATCACTCAGGAAAACATTAATGCCCAAGCCCCTTTCATACCCACAAACGTACGTCCAGACTGGCCACTTCTGTGTATAATGTTCAGAGGAAGGGGAGAGGTGGACAGGAGATTATCCTGTATACAGCTTGTCCAGAATTTCCAACATGCTTTTGCTCTTGGGAGGGCTGTTCTCTTACACCCTGGAATCTCCTGTGGTGTCTCTTTCAGAGATTCCATTCCAGATCGGCTGCTTGTGGCTTCTTCAGTGTCACCAAGCCACACCGACTCCAGGGTCACAAAGGCACACTTACTGGACAGTTAAGCTTTGCAAATGTAATCTCAGTTCTGTAACTTGTATTGCCTTTGGTTCACCTCTGTCTATATTTTTTTTTCACAGCCAGCTGGGGCTGAAAGCAGCCCCTCCCTGCACCAAGCACAGTCCGCGCCGATTCCTGACCCTGAATGCAGAGCAACCCCCCCACCCTTCCATCCCTGGGCCAAGATGATTTTTAAATTAACCCATTCCTTTCCTCAATAGACAAATTTGCTCACGCTGTGTCAGGGCTTTTTGGTGATTAAACGCTCCTCTTAGATGTATGATCTTATCTAGATTGAAGTACCTTCTAGTGGGCATTGTTTAGATGGATTTTCACGCATGTAAATATTCCAATTCTCTAAATACCTGCAGGTTGTTGAACCATAATGTACGTACATGTAATATGCTGGGGTACTCTTTGGGGGTGAGGTGGAATGTTTAGACTGCCCCTCACCCATTTTCCACTTACACACACAGGGAGGGTGCCCTGTCCGCACTAGCGGCTCATAAACTAAGGATTTTTCCCTACAGGGTACTCACACAGGAGAGGCTAACGAGGATGGCCATGACCCTCCTACACCTCCCTTCAGCAAAGAGCGTCGGCTAGTCTCTGGGAGACGGCGCCGCTTACTCTGATTGCATCCAGCGAGATGATCAGACTGTCAGTAGCCCACACGGAAAGGAAAGGGGAAGGGAAGATGGGTACACACACTCGTAGACCCAGGTAGCTTCCTCACCGGACAATGCCAGGCCGAGTCAGCCCACCATGGGTCAGACCTCCTAAAGATCCACTAGTTACCGGGCTTGCGTTAGAGTAGTCCTGGTCACGAGCTTTTGCTTCACAGGGTACTCTGGGCGTCTTCCGGTAACAGTCACTCATACTGGCCCCCTCCCTTTTTTTTTTTTTTTTTTTTTTTTTTAACCAGAGCTTTTCATACAAACAGTTTCAGAACCTACCTGTTCACTGACAAAACAGGAGTAATTGTACTGTAATTTACTGATCCTTCAGGTGGCCACCTTTCCTGACCCTTTAATTTGTACTGAGGCCAGTCCACTGTACAAAACCTTTGTAACCTGTTTTTGGATAACGGATCCGATCCAAACACCTTCCAATTCTCCAGAATGCATTCTAGGGGAGAGCACCTTGCCTTCCCCCCCTTGCTCTGCCCCTGCCCCGTGTCGCAGCTAGATGCTGGGCGTCCCCAGATCCTAACAGAGAAAGTCCGGACAACCGGACTGTTCCTACCTTATCCAAGGGACCAGTTCCTCACCGTCGCCCGGGACCGGTTCCACACCGTCGCCCACAACTGCTTCTCCACTATTTGAGCGCGTTGCACCGTTGTGCCCTCTGGGGTCGCTCACACCGCGTCTCCGCCGAGGCCCCCGGTAAAGTCACCGGTGTGCACTGGGCATCGGTTGTCACCGCGATCCGTTGACCTCTAGAAGGGATCCAGGCAAGGCTAATTTTTGCCTCAGCCCACCCAGGGATACCAAAAACTGTTGCAGACACAGCAGTGCCAGAGGCAAGCAACAGTGGTTCGTTGCCTAGAGTGCTTAAGCGCCAATAAACACACTAGGGTGGAGAAGCAAACAACCAAATTTATTTGAGCTCAAATAAGGTGCCAGGGAGAAATAACAATCTCAGATCCTGCACACAGCACACAGGCAGGGCAGGAATATTTATACCCTTCTTCTTGTATTCCTCTTCTGATGCTGACTAGCTGATCTTTCACTCCCCTGTACTTTCCCATCCAGCTGCAGTATCCTTTCTCAGTCAATCTTTTGACTTCCCCCTTCCTCCCCCCTCTCCGCTGCTGAGACATGTACACAGTATCTTAAAACGGCCTTGAGCGGGCTTTAGCCGAGCTTCAGTGTATTACAGCAGAGAACTGGCTGTTACAACCAAAACTAACTGCTAACACTACATTTTACAGCTCTTAACATATTAGGTTACACTAGGTTACACAAAGTGTTTAACATGGAGGAACACTGGTTCATTGAGGCCTACAACAGGAGGGCTTCATTGACACTTGTGGTCTATCACCTTTCCGAGTTATCTAGGGTTATGCCAGAGTGACACCAACACTCCTACGTGCCTGGTACTGTATCTAAAGCTGCCCAGGTCCAGTAGAGCCTCCCCTCCCTTACTTTTCATTTTAAATTCTAGTGGGACCCACATACCTCCCTTGCTAGGCTTCAGATAGAGAGGGGCACTGTCCATTTAGTCCCCCCAATTCCTTCTTTGGGGGCTGCAAGGTGAGGTCACACCAGTGTCCCTAAGCCAGTCTGGGGATGTCTTCTGAAGGGGGTATCTGGGCCAAAGCCTTCTACTTATTGGGCACATTTGTTCCCCATTCATAGTGCCACCCCGCTCTAACAGTGAGCTCTCCATTCACAGCAAGCTGCAGCATGAGGTTTCAGCTACCATACTCCCTCCCCCTCCCTTCCCTGTTGATAGCAGCCAAGGGAATGCTGGGAAATGTAGTTCTTTCCCTGCTCCAGGGCTGACTCTATAGGCAGGGAGCTAACCAAGGAACTACAGCTCCCAAGGCCCCCTGTTGGTTCTCAGCTCCCAGGCTTCAGAGTAGCAGCTGTATTAGTCTGTATCCGCAAAGAACAGGAGTACTTGTGGCACCTTAGAGCCTAACAAATTTATTTCAGCATGAGCTTTCCTGAGCTACAGCTCACTTCTTCGGATGCACAAAATGGAACACACAGACAGGAGATATTTATACATACAGAGAACATGAAAAGGTGGAAGTATGCATACCAACAGGAAGAGTCTAATCAATTGAGATGAGCTATCGTCAGCAGGAGAAAAACAAAAACCTTTTGAAGTGATAATTAAGATGACCCATAGAAGGTGTGAGGAGAACTTAACATAGGGAAATAGATTCAATTAGTGTAATGACCCAACCGTTTCCAGTCTCTGTTTAAGCCTGAGTTAATTATATCTAATTTGCATATTAATTCAAGTTCAGCAGTCTCTCTTTGGAGTCTGTTTTTGAAGTTTTTTTGTTGCAAAATTGCCACCTTCAAGTCTGTCAGTGAGTGGTTAGAGAGGTTGAAGTGTTGTCCCACTGGTTTTTGAATGTTATGATTCCCGATGTCAGATTTGTGTCCACTTATTCTTTGGTGTAGAGACTGTCCAGTTTGGCCAATGTACATGACAGAGGGCCATTGCTGACACATGATGGCATATATCACGTTGGTAGATGTGCAGGTGAACGAGCCCCTGATGGCGTGGCTGATGTGATTAGATCTTATGATGGTGTCACTTGAATAGATATGTGAACAGAGCTGGCATTGGGCTTTGTTGCAAGGTTAGGTTCCTGGGTTAGTGTTTATGTTGTATGGTGTGCGGTTGCTGGTGAGTATTTGCTTCGGGTTGGGAGGCTGTCTATAAGCGAGGACTGGCCTGTCTCCCAAGATCTGTGAGAGTGAGGGATCATCTTTCAGGATAGGTTGTAGATCTTTGATGATGCGCTGGAGAGGTTTTAGTTGGGGGCTGTAGGTGATGGCTAGTGGCATTCTGTTATTTTCTTTGTTGGGCCTGTCCTGTAGTAGGTGGTATCTGAGTACTCTTCTGGCTCTTTCAATCTGTTTTTTCACTTCAGCAGGTGGGTATTGTAGTGTTAAGAATGCTTGATAGAGATCTTGTAGGTGTTTCTCTCCGTCTGAGGGATTGGAGCAAATACGGTTGTATCTTAGAGCTTGGCTGTAGTCAATGGATCATGTGGTGCGTCCTGGATGGAAGCTGGAGGCATGTAGGTAAGTATAGAGGTCAGTGGGTTTCAAGTATAGGGTGGTGTTTATGTGACCATCGCTTATCAGCACAGTAGTGTCTAGGAAATGGACCGCTTGTGTGGATTGGTCTAGGCTGAGGTTGATGATGGGATGGAAATTGTTAAAATCACGGTGGAATTCCTCGAGGGGTTCTTTTCCATGAGTCCAGATGATGAAGATGTCATCAATGTAGCACAAGTAGAGTAGGCGCGTTAGGGAACGAGAGCTAAGGAGGCGTTGTTCTAATTCAGTCATAAAGTTGTTGGCATACTGTGGGGCCATGCGGGTACCCATAACAGTGCTGCTGACTTGAAGGTATATATTGTCCCCAAATGTGAAATAGTTGTGGGTGAGTACAAAGTCACAAAGTTCAGCCACCAGGTTAGCCATGATATTATCGGGGATACTGTTCCTGACAGCTTGTCTTTGTGTGGAATGTTGTTGTAGAGGGCTTCTACCTCCATAGTGGCTAGGATGGTGTTTTCTGGAAGATCACCGATGGATTGTAGTTTCCTCAGGAAGTCAGTGGTGTCTTGAAGATAGCTAGGAGTGCTGGTAGCATAGGGCCTGAGAAGAGAGTCCACATAGCCAGACAATCCTGCTGTTAAGGTGCCAAGGCTTGAGATGATGGGGCATCCAGGATTTCCAGGTTTATGGATCTTGGGTAGCAAATAGAATACACCTGGTCGGAGTTCTAGCCATGTGTCTGTACAGATCTGTTCCTGTGCTTTTTCAGGGAGTTTTTTGATCAGATGGTGTCGTTTCTTTTGGTAACTCTCAGTGGGGTCAGAGGGTAATGGCCTGTAGAATGTGGAGTTAGAGAGCTGCCTAGCAGCCTCTTGTTCATATTCCGACCTATTCATGGTGACGACAGCACCTCCTTTGTCAGCCTTTTTTATTATGATGTCAGAGTTGTTCTTGAGGCTGTTGATGGCATTGTGTTCAGTACGGCTTAGGTTATGGAGCAAGTGATGCTGTTTTCCACAATTTCAGCCTGTGCACGTTGACGGAAGCAATCTATGTAGAAGTCCAGTCTGTTGTTTCGACCCTCAGGAGGAGTCCATGCAGAATCCTTTTTATTATAACGTTGGTAGGAAGGATTCTGTGGGATAGGATGTTGTTCAGAGGTGTGTTGGAAGTATTCTTTGAGTCGGAGATGACAAAAGTAGGATTCTAGGTCACCGCTCCCAGGCTCGATCTCTCTTAGCTGCTGCCCCTGCAAACGGGCTGCCCCAAGTACCTGCTTGCTTTGCTGGTGCCTAGAGCCACCCCTGGGACCGACACGTTTGTTTTCATCCTCTGAGTCAGGAAACCCACAAAAGCCTCTTCTTTTTTACTGGGGCAGGCAAAAATAAGGTGACACTAAATTCTTCTGATTGCTAAAAGCAGGTTTAGGGAGTTGTGTATTTTTGAAAAATAAATAAATATCCTTCTAACTAGCAACATGAGATAAAAAGAGACCACAGACAAACCTTGTCAGTAAGGGCTAATGTCCTAAATGGGAAATCAGCAGTGGTTTGTAGCTGGGGGAGCGTACAGTCTGAATGTGTATGACCTGACCCCAGCCCCCACCCCCACATAGCAGTAGGGCTTGGCACTCTCTCTGCATTGATGTGGTGGCTGAGTGGTTAACCAAGCAGTGACAATTCAAGGAGGTTCCCTGAGTCGGTTTCATTCCTCAGGAGATTCTGCACAATAAAAATTCTGTGCACAGTAGTTTAAAATTCTGCAAATTTTATTTGCCAATAAATAAATGTGGAGGCTCCAGCATGGCAGTGGGGAGCAGAGTCTCTTGGATGCTCAGAGGTGGGATATCACCCTGCAGCCTCCTCTCCCTTCCAGGGAAACAGACTCTGTGGCGAGGCTGCACCTCTCTGCTGCCTACTCCAGGAGCTCCCAAAAGACTCCCCAGAACTGCTCACGAGGGATGCATGACCACTCTTGTGGCTTCCCTTTCCTTCCCCATCAGAAAGCCTGAGCAGCTGGCCCCAGGTGATTGGAAAGGGCCCTGGGGTTCCTGCCACCACTACTGGCAGCACAGTGGGGCTAAAGCAGATTCCTGCCCACCCTCGCTTCACACGGCGCACCACCCCCAGAAGCATCTGGCACGTCCCTGCGGCCCCTGTGGGGTGTGTCTCTTGCACGCTGCGCCTGCCCCAAGTGCCAACTCTGCCATTGGAACTGCGACAATGGGAGCTGCAGGGGTGGTGCCTGTGGGCAGTGGTGCCAGGGGACTCCCCCAGCCTCCTCCATGTAGGAATTGTGCCAAATGGGGGTGTGGGTCACTTTCAGAAGCTGCCTGAGATAGGTGCCACATCCCAACCCCCTGCTCCAGCCCAGAACCTGCACCTCATGCACCCAAAATCCCTCCTAGAGCCTGCCACTGTCCCCCTTGCACCCCAACCCCCTCCCCCAGCCCAGATTCTGCACCACACCCAAACTCCATCCCGGAGCCTGCCACCGCCCCCCCTGCTTTGTTGGCGGCTTTGTTCCAGCTGCTGGGTAAATACCACAACATTAAAGAAACCAACGGTACCAAGTCCTGCAGCGTCACCTGTGGGGTTTCCACAAGAGCATCCATGCTGAGGAGCCAGTCAGCATGTGACTGTGTGACCGGATCAAATGACAGCTGGCTGAGTTCCAGGAGATGAGGCTGCAGCTGGCCGATATGAGCGGGAGCACTGAGTGAAGGGAGAGGCAGCTCCCCTAACATTTTTGTTGCCTGCAGGGAATGGAGACAAAGCAGGGGGATGTGGGGACTCAGGGCAGGACCTGCGGATCTGATAGTGCAGGACCACAGTCGATGGAGGAGGAGAGAGAGTCCCGCAAGAGGAAGCTGCTAGTGGGAAGCAATAAGTGCAGGGTACAAACCAGCCAGCTGAGTGTCACAGGTGTCTAGAAAATGAAATGGCAGCAGGTCCCATGGTGTAATGGGCAGCACTCAGAACTTTGGATCCTGGAATCTGAGTTTAAATCTCAGTGGGGCCTACTGGAGCAATGCTGGTTTCCTGCAAAGCCATGGAGCTCAATGTGCTTGGCTCCCCTCTCTCATGGTGAACTGGAGTGAGTTTTTTCCCTCCTGCTGGGTGACTGATGCCCACTGGAGATAGGTCTTTGGTCCGGCCGGTTCAATGGGCTGGCTGCTATAGGTTGGGGTCCTTAACACTCTGGCTGGAGAGCCCTGCGCGTTGACCATATGGTTGTTTCTCGTTGCTTCACCTGATGTCCACAACTTTGGTCCCTGCAGCTGCCACACTCTTCCTCTTGCCCACATGGCATTCAAAGGAAGGAGTGCCAGGGCCAGGCTTCATAGTCAGGTCTAGGCAAGAGGGAGGAAGAGTCCCAGGCTGGAGCCCAACACACCTTTCCTGCTCTGGGCACCTAGAGCAGAGGCGGCTGGTGCTGACAGCTCCAAGGGAAGGCTTAAAAGCCACAGAGCAACCGAGGGCAGGGCAAGAGGAGGAGATAACCATGCCTATGTGTGGCCAGCAGACTGCCACAAAGACACCCGGCCAGCCTGCTCTCTGCCATGCCAAACCCCCACTGAAGGCCACCCACAGACCAGCATTCGTTCTGCGGCCAGCATCACAAGGTGGTTGGAAAGCAGGTGGGGCCTCTGACCGTTCCCACTCAAGGGGCTCCTTTTGGCAGTGGGGCAAGAGATATTTTCCCCAAGAGGCTCTTTCCCAGCTGCTGAGAAGCACAGAAGTACCTGGTTTTGCTCTTGCGGTGAAAGGGGTTAATACGTTTAGGTGGCCTGGCTAGCTCAGCTGGCAACACCTCTGGCTCTTACTCTGAAGGTTGAAGTTACAATTCCCTGTCTGGGTCCTTGGGGCTCCTCTTCAACAATACAACACACAATCTGCCTAAGCCCCCACCCAGTAACCTGGGGAAACTAGCCCTGGCCACTGGGTGCCTCTAAGAGGCAATACTTTCCCCATTCACAACCACTGAGTGTAGAAAAGAAACTTTAAGAAAAAGGAGGAAACTCCACCACAATGAGGATTCATAAAACAACACTATGAGCAAAACACCTGCCCCCCAGTGTGCTGGGCAGTGGCCTTTTGGCCCGGGCTCTTAAATCCAGACACCAAAAGCTCTGTGGATGTGCCCCTCCCTTCACTGCACCTCACCCACAGCTACTGTCCTGGGTCAATGAAAACCCAGAGTTCACCTCTTACCTCCTGGGAGAATAGCCCCTTTCTCCTTCCGCTGTCTGGCCACATTGCCGGTCACTTGCCGTTCCACCTTGTCACCGCTCTCCTGGCCACCCTCTCTGCTCTGAGACATCTTGTGGTCCCACCAGGAGTGGAACACGCTCCCTAAAAGCAGGGCCACCCAGAGGATTTGGGGGCCTGGGGCAAAGCGGGGTAGTGGACATAAAAAAAGGGGCCACCCCCTGTGGCTCTTGTACTTATTGGGTGGCGTCCGAGTCTTCAGTGGCATCGGGTCCTTCACTCACTCCGTGTCTTTGGCAGCACTGAAGGACCCGCCACGGAAGTGCATCCAAAGACCCGGACCACTGCCGGGTGAGTAAAATTTAAAAAGGCGCCTCTAGCCAGGGAAGGAATTCTCGGCCAGGGCTTGCGGGGCCCAGGGTCCAGGGCAAATTTGCTGTTCACGGATTTGTGCAAAGGAAATTGTGTCTCTGTGAGAAACTGAGGAGGGAAATGAAACGTCCACATGGTGGCCCAATGCTCTAGGGAATGTGGGTAAAGGACTCGGGCTGAGAAATGATTTAACAGGGGTTTGTTTCAATGTATTGCCCTGATTAAAATTTATGGCTAAAATCTATGGTTAAAAGGCAGCCATTGTTGTTAGTACTTGTATCTGTGTAAGGACACCCCAGTGGGTGTCAAGTCCATTGCCTTCACCAGGGGCAGTTGATTATTTTATCGAGGTACAAATTTCTTGGTCAAGGCCTAGACTCCAGAGAAAACAGTACACTGATGATAAGAAGAGGTATATAAAAAGATTTTGCAGCCACCATGGGCATAACTATGATGTGTCATGTTTCACTCTTTATACCTGGCGCCACCTCCTTTCCCTTTAGCCTTGTAGTTGACCAAGGGCAAAGCGAAACATCTCCTCAGATACCAGGGAGTGTTTATGTCCATCCCTGCGAGCTACACAAGGATTTGATGTTGCTGCTTTCAGTCCTCTGGCTCTGCCGGGATAAGGAACAATTCAGGCTGTCACTGAACAGAAGGAGGAAGATCAGTTTTTGTCAGGGAGAGGGACGCCTCCTCTTAAAGGTGTTTGTCTGCCTGGCAGTCAAGGTCTTGCCCGTGGGGCTCCAGCAGTTTTGGGACTGGGTCACTCCCTTGGCCCCACCTGCCACCCCCCAGGCGCTCCCCATAAGGGGCCCTGGCAGTGCAGCGAAGCTGAGCAGTGTCTGCCTGCTCGCTCCAGTGGCTGCCGGCCCCTCCCAGAGTCTGCATGCCCTCCTTCTACACCCCCTCAGCCCCCAAACTCCCTCCCACAGCCTGCACCCCCCTCCACACATGCCTGCCCCGACTCCCTCCCACAGCCTGCACCTCCTCCCTCCTTCTACACCCCCTCCTGCCTGCCCCCAAACTCCCTCCCAAAGCCTGCACCCCCACCCCTCCTCCTGTTCCCCCTGCCCCAGCCCAGAGCCTGCACCCAGCACCCAAACTCCCAGAGCCATAACAAGGAATTTTTGTGACTGAGGCAAGGGCCGCCTCCAGGCTCTTTGGTGGCAGGTCCCTGAGTCCCTGTTGGAGGGAAGGACCTGCTGCCCAATTGCCTCCTCTGCTTCATTCATCCTTTGATGGCAATTCGGCAGCGGGTCCCTGAGTCCCTCTCGGAGAGAAGGACCCACTGTCAAATTGCTACCGAAGAAGCAGTAGCGGTAGAGCTGCCACCGAAGCGCCGCTGATCGTGGTAGAGCTGTGCCCCTCCGCTTTGCGCACCCGAGACAAGTGCCTCACTCTCCTAGCCCTTGTTATAGCGCTGCAAACTCCATCCCAGAGCCTGCACCCCAGAACTCCTCCCCCACCCAAACTGTCTCCCAGAGACCAGCCTCTCACCCCTTCTGCACCCAAACTCCCCCTAGAGCCTGCATCCCTCCTGCATCCCAGTCCCCAACCCCAGCCCAGGGCCTGAACCCTGGACCTCCTCCCCACACCCAAACTCCCTCCTAGAGCCTTAGGCAGTTGAGGGGCAGAGTTTTGGGGGGCAGGTTCTGAGCGGTATGAGTGACATTATTGAACCACTGGGAGGATTGGAGGATTGGCACTGGCCCTAAGGTAAATTGAGGTTGAGGCCCTGCTTTAAGGTATTGGAGCAATGCTGGAGAGACTGACGGGCATGGAGCTGGGGAGCTGTGTGTGCTCCAAGGAGAGCTGTTGTTATGCTCTGGTGACACAGAGCGGGGGTGGGAGTTTGTAAGCTGTGGTGTTTGTATAGAGAGAAAGTTACTAACCCCCAGGTTCAAAGCTGTTCCTACTCTGAGCTATACATGACACTCTCTGTTGAGAGTATAGATCAGTGGGTGAATGTTCCTATGCAGGATAATGGCTTCCTAGTTCCCATCCAAGTTATTCCCTTGAAAAACTTTTTCGAATGAAAATCGATTTCCAGACCCATCTCCAGTATGTTCAGGAGTTTGCTGAATGGAGGCAGGGGGATTGAGATGAATTTAAACACTCAGCATTTTCCTGTTCAAATGAATAAAGACCTTGCAGAGCTGTCCTGCAGCTGAATTCAGTTCCAGTCCTCGGCGTCTCTAAGAGGGACACTGTATCTGAGGCATGTGGGACACCTCTGGGATGATGACAGGTGAAAAAATGCTGGATTCAATGAAAGATGAGACCATAGGAGAGGAAGGTGAACGACAGCACCACACAGGGTCATAACACTGAGACATGGGGCTTCACTGTCACTGCCCCTGTGTTTTCCATCATTTATATCCTAAGGAACACACCCTCCCCCTCCCCCACACACTGTCACACACAACCTTCTCCCCTTGAGCCCAATCCAACCCTCCCCTTCTCCCACACACACTCCATGGGACACAGCCTCTCGGTGACTCACCCAGATGGGGGCTTGTCTCTGCATCTCCCCAGCAGGGGAGCAGAGAGCCAAAAGGGCCCCAGGAGACCAATGGAGCTAGGCAGGACTAGAAAAGACTTCCCTTCCCTTCTCTTCTCAAGAGTCTTGTTAATCTCACCCATGGGACATTCCAGCACCAGGTGGGTTCAAAGCACCAACCTTCCTCTCAGCAATGGAAGGGGGGACCAGCTCTATCACACAGAAGGAGACTCCCCACCTCTGCTGCTGCCATTCTGCAGCCATTAATATGGATTTGTTTTAGCTAATGCAACCCCCTCAACCCCTAATCCAGCCATGAATCAAGGAGACAAGACTCTCAATCAGGCAGTAGAGGTGCAATGGGTTAGTGCGCCAGAACTAATAGTAGCAGTGCTGAGTGGAGTGATGCTGAAGCTGTGAGTTCAAACCTCCCATGGAGCACTAGCTTTCTTTAAGCAAATGGGTTCTGCCAATCAGTTTGCCCTACAGAAAATACAATTACAGCTCAGAAGACACCGAGGTCCCCTTGCTTTACAGAGAGCAGGGCAGATTCCACAGATCTACCAGGCTCTGCTCTCCACCAGCTGCCTGTGTCAGCAGGGGTCAAGCAGAGCCCAGAGCACTGCCCCTGACTCACCCTCAATCTTTGCTCCCCAAACCACCTTTGTGCTCACCCTCTTTGCTGTGAGACTCAAACTCTGCCTGGCTTTCTGTATGTTGATGTGGTTTTCGTCTGTCGTGTTGATGTGCATGTGGGTCCTGTGTGATTTTGGTGGATGCCTGGCATAGTTTTCTGAGCGTGTGTGTATGACTTTTGCATGCAGATTGGTTTTTTGCTTACTATTCTTTTGGTATGTGGGTTTTGTGCTTTCTTGTTGTGGGCTTTTGCTGTATTTTTTGGTGTGGATTTGTTCTTTCTATGTTTTGTGTGGCTTTCCCTTTTGTGTATATGGCTCTGTGCGCTGTGTGGGTTTGGTTTTTGTCATGTCTGTGTGGGTCTGTGCAGTGTGTGATTTTCTCTTTCTCTCTGTGTGTGTTTGTCTCTCTGTTTATATCTTCATGTGTAAATTCACTGGAACTTTTCAAAATCTCCACAGTTTTGCCAATTTTCACCAGGAATTTTTTTCCATTAACAAATTCTTACTTGTTCTCTACCAGTTGGTGACCATTGCCCCAGGGGCCTGTCAGTCTCAGGGTCCTGATTTCCCATTGACCCTTCCCCCTTCTATTGGGACTGGGAACGAGCCAACCAAAAACCCCACTAAGTTTTAGTAAAGAGCCAACAGTCCCTTACACGAGCCAGCCCCGTGAGGGTCACTGATGGCCAGAGAAGGCAGCATAAGCTGGTCCAATGGTGTAATAGGCAACACTCAGGACTCTAAATCCTGCAGTCTGAGTTCAAATGTCGGTGGGACCTTGTGCTGGTTTGTGGTAAAGCCCTGGAGCTCAAAGTGCTCAATTTCCCTGTCTCCAGTTGTTTAAGAGTAAGTCTTTTCCCTCCTGCTGGGTGACTCACACTCACTGGAGCCAGGTCTTTGGTTGGGATGGCTGCAATGGATTGGGGTGTAGAGGTGGCTATGGCTGCCTGTAATCCTGTGGTTTGACCTGGTTGGGATTCTTACTGCTTCACCTGATGCCCACAAGTTTGGCCCTTGTGCTTCCTGCCACACCTTTCCTCTGACCCACACGGCGCTTGAAGAAAGGAGTGCTAGGGCCGGGATTAATAGTCAGGGCTTGGCAGGAGGGAGGTGGAGCCCAGCCTGAAGCCCCTCACACCTTCCCTCCTCCGCACACCTAGAGCAGAGGCGGCTGGTGCTGACAACTCCAAGGGAAGGTTTATAAGCCACAGAGCAACTGAAGGTGGGGCAAGAGGAGGGGAGGACCATGCCTATGCATGGCCAGCAGACAGCCACAAAGACCCCCAGCCAGGCTGCTTCCTGCCATGCCAAACACCCACTGAATGCGACCCGCAGACCAGCGTGCAGGGCAGCTGCTGATGCTCTGTGGCCAACATAAGAAGAAGGTAGGAAAGCAGGACCAGTCCCCTGGTGTGGCCTCTGTCTGTTCCTACTCACAGTGCTCACTTTTGCAGTGGGGCAGGAGATTTTACCCCAAGAGGCTTTTCCCCAGCTGGCAAGACGCAGAGAAACACCCAGGCTCCCAAGATGCTATTTACCAACCCCCCTCAAGCAGAGGGACAGGCACACACTTTGAAGAGGGAAATTGCTCTACATGCTAGCCCGGGCAGCCGCCCATTTTCTTTGGCAAGTCAGGAATGGCAAAGGCTAGACTGGAAGGACTTGGGGCTCCTGCCCCAGCCTTTGTGACATCCAACCCCAACTCCTTCCCGGGGCTCTAGCTGAAGCCAGAGCATTGGCCTGAGCAGCCAAGAAGAGGTTCCAGCTCTGAAGGAAGCAGGACTTTCAGCACGAAGGTAAAACTGTAGCAACACAACCATGAAGAGACTTAACCCCTCAATCTCCTGATCTTAAGTCAGACACCTTAAGCATTAGGCCACATGGTCAGGGGAGAAAAGCCTCCTCCAAGCACTTCTTTAGAAAAGGCAGACACTGTGTTTCTCGGGTCTTCTACTGAGCGAGGCCGAGACTCTCTGGGCACAAGATGTAGAGTTCCCAGTGACACGTGAGAATTAATTCTATGGAGCCAGGTGCAGGACTTTGGCAGGGAGGCTCAGGCATGGGGGAGTGGGGTGCAGTGAACAGGCTGGCTGTCTAGGTGAGGAGATTTAGTGATCCTCAGGTGCAGGAGGTAGGAAGAGGAGGAGGAATTGGCAGTGGCCGTGGAGAAGAAGAGGAGGGGTGGAGGCTTTTAGCAAGCCTGGCTAGTTCAGTCAGTAGAGCGTCTGGCTCTTAATGGGAGAGGCCAGGGTTTGAGCTGCTGTCCAGGGAATCAGCTTTTAAGTTGCCTTGTGTGCCAGGAGCCAAATGATTCCTGATGGTGCCCAGAGCCATGGGTGGGCCAGAGAGGCTGAGACTTGTGGCACCTGCCCTGTGGCAGGGATCCTGGCAGCTCAGACTCAGGGAAGGCTTCTGCACTCAGAGCCGCTGACTTTGAGAGTTCCCGGGCAGTGCTCAATGCCTGCTTCACCTCAAGCCTTGCCCGCAAACCATCAAATCTCTTCCCAACCCACCCTGCCCCACTTCTTTCTCTCCTCACTCCTCCAGCACACCCCATCAATGGCCGGCGGGAGGCACTGAAGGAGAAGAGGAGGAGCTTGTCAGCCAGGCCTGCTAACAGGTGGGAGGTGCAGGGGCAGTGGTGTTTGCTGGGCACCTTTTTTTTTAACTCTGTTGGTTCTGCAGCCCTGTAGCACCCATGGAGTCGCTGACTTGGCTCCTTTCACACGCTAGAGAGAGGAGCAAAATCAGGGCTATGGCTGATCTATGGGGCATCAGGTGAGCAGCAGCATAGGCTTCAGGTGCTGAGAGTTTGCCTGACACCTCAGGGACACAGTGCAAGGTGGTGTCCCAGGGATCTCTATGAAAGGAGTAGAACAGGACTCACTTGGTTGGGGAGAGAATTGAGAGTGCCTCAGGAGGTTGTAGAGAGGTATTGCCCGGGTTAGAGACGGGCTAAAATACTGGCCTTGCTGTGAGCAGGATTTGAACCTGCACAGGTGAACCTTATTAGATTTCAATTCCAACACCTTAACCACTCAGCCATCATAGCTGTGAGTACAAAACTGCCCCACTGCCAGAGAAACTGGTAAAGAAGCACAATGCTCAGGCGTGAAGTCATCTGAACTACAGAATTCCCACCGCAAACCTGGCTCCCAAAGCACAGGGGGGATTTTGGGTTTGTTCTCCTTGCTTAGCCATGTGCAGTCACACAGAGAACACGTTTAAAAGTCTCCCCTCCCACAAAGCGGGAATGGGAAATGATTCTCAACTTGAAGCTTAATGTGAATGAGGATGTCTGGGCCACAGGGCCAGGGACTGGCCTTTGCTATAGAAACCAGTGACATGTGGAACCAGGCTAAGGAAAATGTTTCCTGGAGTCAGTAACTGGAATAGCAGCAGTATTGTGCAGAGAAATGTCTCACAATAGGAGTCAGCGCACTAGTGGTTCAGTAGCAGAAGTCACAGATACAGAGCAGGGAGGTCTGTGGATCGGGAGTGAGGGGCACTGGCAGAGCAGTGAGAGGGGAGCCCAGGGCTGGGATAACAGGGGCTGTGGGTCAGGACAGGCAGTTCTGCGCAGAGTGTTCAGAGGCGCCCTGTATCTGCCCTTTCTCTGCACCGTCCCTGCTCCCAGAATGCACCAGGCCCTGGACTGAACTCTTCTCCGGCACGCTGAGCTGGTTTCGTTTGCTGTGATCCTGTTGGATGGGTGGGGGGGAAGTGACAGTCCCAGCCCAGAGCCAACGCCCCCCTGTCACCGAGCACCCTTGGCCCCGGATCCACCCAGCCTAGTAGAGAACTCAGCAGGGCAGGTCAGCCAGGAGCTGTGCCCTGCCAGGCACTCAGGGGCATCTACCCTGCAGCTGGGGGATCTCCCCAGCGTGGCCATGGGAGCTCACGCACTAATGGGGTAGCGGCAGCAGCCACGTGGTGGGTTGGGCTGGTGACCCGGGTCCATCTCCTGGGGTTGGCTGGGTTCATGCTCAGGCGACTGGCCCCAGTCACCGGCCGAGCCCCCCAGCCACGCTGCTGCTGTTAGCGCTCTAGCCTTGGGTGGAAGCTGCTGGCTGGCTGGACTCTGAGGTTGTATCCCGCACTAGGGGAAACCCTCCGGCCTGGAGATTCGTTGCCGAGATTTCTGGGAGCTGCCCATCCCCATGGCTTGTGTGGCTGCCCCCCGGGGCCCAGCAATGGCTCTGGAGGGCGAGTCGTGTCACCTGGGGGGAGGTGATCCAAGCAGTGGGCAGCCGGGGGGTCTGACTTACTGATAAAATTGGTCTCTTCACTCCATGGTGCTCGGCGGCCTGAGTCCATACTGACACCTCCCAGGAACAGGTCAGGGTTGAATGGGGTTAGAATTTCCCTCCAAAGTGATCTTAGGATCTGATCCTGCAAGTCCCCCATGTACCTAGTACAGAATGGGTCCAGGCACCTCACCCACTCCAGTGCTGGTGTGTACAGCAGAGAATTGGAAGCGGCAAATCAGGGGGTCATATAAAGAGACTAGAAATACAAGAAGTTACTTTTGAAAGGAGAAAAGAAAAAGATGACATTCCCGAGCTGTTTAATAGGGCGAACTGCCCCTTGCAGGCTGCGAAGGGAAATCTCAGGGGTTGTGTTCACCTGTTCCCAGGGCTGTGTCCTCAAGACAGATTTGTGGGAGAAAGGAAATCACCATCGAGAGAGGAGTTGGGCTCAGTGTGGATTTTTGTGCTTTGGCAGGAAATTTAGGACCTGGGACTGGAGCCTTAAAGAGGGAGCGGGTGAAGGCTCCCCTCTGCTTTCAGGCTGAAGGAATACTGGGTTTGGTCAGTCCATCCGGGGGGTCATATCGCTCCCAGGCAAAGAGAGGAGGAGAACTTCCCCCACAATGACACATGCGGATCCTGGAGAAGAAGAAAGAGACAAGAGACCAGCAGCAGGTGAAGGTGACTGAGGAGGGGAATCCCTTGTGCATGTTACAGAGCACTTGGGAAGCTGTGGCCATTCAAACACACTGAGCTTTACTAATGAGCAATGCCAGACTGCTGTGACTCGGAGAAGGGTTTAGGTGTCATAATGGACAAACAACTCAGCATGAAATCCCCGTGCGATGCTGTGGTTGTCCTTCGATGTACAGACAGGAGAACAGTGACTAGATATCGGGCACTAGTGTTATCTCTGTGTACAACATTGTTCAGACCAACACTGGACTCTTGCACACAGTCATCTTGGCCACATTTTAAGATGAAGAATGAAAAATTGGATGAGGGGCAGAGAAGAGAAAAAAAAGTGCTGAAAAGTTGCCTTCCAGTGCAAGATAAGAGCTCAGTCTGCTCAGTTTATCACAGAGAAGACCAAGAGATCACTTGATGACAGTGTGTAAATCCCCTCCCAAAGAGAAAATTCTTGGTACTGAAGGGTTCTTTAACCTAGCAGCAAAAGGCAGAACAAGAACCAGTGGCTGGAAGTTAATGGCAGAGAAATTAAAATGAGAAATAAGGGACACATTTGCAATCTGGTGGTTAAACATTGGAACAAAGTACCCAGGGCTATGATGGATTCTCCACCCCACATGGGAGTGGCAAGAGGGGACGGGAGGGCTGAAGAAAGTGCTCTCGGGTGAGAGAGAACACCATTTGTCTCCGGTGCTTGGCTGGTGGCCTTGCTCTCATGCTCAGGGTCTCCCTGATTTCCATTGCTGGGGTCAGGAAGAAATTTCCCCCAGCTCACACTGGCAGGGATGTTGGAGTTTTTGTCATCCTCTGTGGCATGGGGCACAAGTCACTTGCCCAGATCAGCTGGGTACATCTCACCAAATCCATTCCAGTGCAGGGGCCTCCAGTATTGGTACCCCCTGCCTCTCCTATGCTCCGTCTGTGGCACACAACAGGATATTTTCCTAAGGGCTGGAATATTTTGGTTTAATCCCGGTGGTTGGGCTCAGTGCAGGGGTGACTTTGTGGCCTGTCACGTGCATGGGGGTTAGACAGGATTATTTAGTTGTCTTGACTGGCCTTAAAATCTAGACATGGATGTTCTGGCTACAATGTTGCAGTGTCTGACTCGTGGTCTATCCAGCTCCCAGGGGCCTCGTTCCAATCGAATTCCAGGCCAGGATTCAGAGACTGGCAGCTGCAGGGCAAGGCAATGGGGGCTGGTGGGAGTCACTTTGGGGCTGTCACTAGCCACAGAAAACAAAACCTCTCCCAAAATCCCGACTGCTGCCCATCAGGGCATCTGGCCATAGAGAAGCCGGGTCAGCGCCCCCCGTGGAAGGAATCGGGGGGATGGAAACCCCCAGGATGGGGAGTTGTGTGTTTCAGCCGTGTTAGTATCACTCAAACACATGCACAGTACCCACACGCAGAGCCAGTTCATGCTGTAAAACCCCCAGACCCACGAGGGACGTGTTAATCTCAGCACAAGTTCTGCTTTAACCCATTAGAAATAACCCTGTAATTATTGTGGCGTCTCAGTGCCAGAGGAAGCCAAACCCCTGAGCTGTCAGTAGAGGGCCAGGTGTAGCTTCACTGGACACTGTCAGTGCTTCGGCAGCGAGGCCTTGTACGTGCTGGCCCTGGTAGCTCAGACACATGGCTAGGGAAAGGGGAAGGTTACACACATCCCCAGCCGGAGCCCTCACCCCTTCCTGCACCCCAACCCCCTGCCCAGCCTGGAGCCCCTTCCTGTACCCTGAACCCCTCATTTCTGCCCTTCATCCCCTGTTAGAGCCCTCACTCCCACCCGCATCCTTACCCCCCTGCCCCAGCCCAGAGCCCCTTCCCATGCCCTGAACCCCTCACTCCTGGCCTTCACCCCCCTTTAGAGCTGCTGTGTCACTCTACTGGCTCTTTACCTCCAGCACCCACACTTGCCTTGCGAGCTCTAGCGCTGGCAGGCAGATGCGCACGCTGCTAGGCAGCAACCTTGGTAACAGCAGACATGTGTCTCTGTGGCGCAATAGGTCTTTGTGTTTTGCTGTTAATCGAAAGGATGGTGGTTTGAGCTCCCCTAGGGATGGCGGTAACCCCTTGCTCCTCAAGACCTGCTGGGAGCCTCAAAGGCCACCTTAAACCCATCTCTCTTGGCCTCAGTGGTTTCAGCTCAGGCCCAAAGACTGTGCTGGATGCAACTCAGAAATCCATCTCCCAGCACCCATGCCGGAGGCTCAGGCTTAATCCTCAAAGTTGAACGCAAAACCTTCAGCCAGGCGTGTTTTGCTCCATTCTTGCCTCCGCCCAAGAGGCAATGGAGAAATGTAGGAGAAATGCCTGCTAGAAGACGCCTCCCTCCCACTTCTCTGTAGGCTGTGACATTATTAATATCAACTGGGACCATATAGATCATTGCTGCCACCACTATTATATATTTTCAACAAATATTGTGCAAAAGTTGTCATGTGAGGTGTCTGTGACAAGGTTATGATTTGCTGGTTATAATTATACTAGCTGTATGTGTGTACCATTTTTGTATCTGAAGTTATGAATATGGGCTATGTACTTGTATCTCAAATGGATTTGATTTCAAGTAGCCTCAGTGATGCATTTGGTCAGCTTGTTGAAAAAGGACTATTCTCAGTAAGTGCCCAATCAAGAAACGCTTCACTGACAATGGACTTTGGAAAATGCCAATCCACATCTGAGCTTTCCTGGGAACATTCAAACTAACATGTAAACAATGGCGACGGCCTGCAAATTGAATCATGCATGGACATGTGACCTGCCCATGTGACTCCAGACTCCATCTTGCTGCTTTCTTTTTCCTATGTCAGCCCTAGGACCAATTCTATTCAACTTATTCATAAATGATTTGGAGAAAGGGGTAAACAGTGAGGTGGCAAAGTTCACAGACGATACTAAACTGCTCAAGATAGTTAAGACCAAAGCAGACTGCGAAGAACTTCAAAAAGATCTCAGAAAACTAAGTGATTGGGCAATAAAATGGCAAATGAAATTTAAGGTGGATAAATGTCACGTTGGGAAAACATAACCCCAACTATACATACAATATGATGGGGGCTAATTTAGCTACAACTAATCAGGAAAGAGATCTTGGAGTCATCATGGATAGTTCTCTGAAGACGTAGCAATGAATTGACACATATGACCCCAAGATGAGATCATTAATACACTAACCTGAGGAGAAGGACACTCCAACACTAGTAGGGAGAGGAAATACAAAAAGGGAAGAGGGGAGAAACCCCTACTGAACATGCATTACACCTAGCGATGGCAGCAGAACAGATTATCGGCTACACAACCCAAGAACGGGATCTGCATGTTGCTGCAGACAGATCAGTGAAAAGCTCCCCTCAACTCACAGCTGCCAGCAAAAAAGTTAACATCAAGTTAGTATTCATAAGGAATGGGCTGGAGAATAACACCAAGTATTGATGTAAGCAGAGTCAGGATGAGTGCTACCCTGACATCTGGTGGTGAATTGTAGGGAATGTGGAAAGAATTCCAAGAATTTCAAAGAATGGGGAAAGATTTGCATTGGCATCCACCCTCCACTTAGCATAAGCCCACAGCAGACTGGGATGGTTATTTTAACAGCTCTGGGATCTCCAATTTCTTTGTTATTGGGGCAGGAAAAAAAAAGTTTGTCACCCTGATTGTGAATGGGGAGCTGTGGGACTGCTTTCTGCTTTGAGAGATGACTCAACCTCAGTTGGGTGGTACTTGCTAAACATGGGACATGGATTCCAAGTCCCCATGATGGAGAGAGATTGGGGAGTGGTGTGGGTTCACTTGTGAGGGTCTGGCACACCAATTTGCACATCCTCTTTTCTCCACTGTGGAATGTCAGAGTTGATGTTTTATTCCCTTAAGAATCTGGATACAGGTTACTGAGCTGAATTCACTTTTGGCTAATAGTGCATTAGCACTGGGGCTTCTCTACTATGAACTGAAATTACTGAATGGACAGTACTGAGTACTGTGCTAACTAGTGGGGGAGCCTGAAGCTATACTGTGGAACAGAGCAGCTGGTGGAGTGGAGCAATTTGTGGGGATGGTTAGAGCTGATCACAGGACAGCTGGTGGCGTAGCTGTGGGATGGGTGGAGTGGCCCACAGAGCGAGCGGAGCTGAGCAGTTTGCAGGGAGAACTGGAGCAGCTCATGGAGCAGAGCAGCTGGTGGAGCGAAGCAGTTTGTGAAGATGGCTGGCGGAGCAGAGTGGAGCGGCTGGTAAAGCGGAGCAGTTCGTGGAGAAGGCGGGAGCAGAACCCACGGAAAGGCAGGGCAGTTGGCCCCGGACCACGTAAGGTGCCCCTTTCTACCCAGGCTGGGGGGAGGGACCTCTGCAGATAGACTCTCGAACTTTGGGGCTGCACTGACCCAGGACAGAGACTTTTGGATTGTGGGACTTTTGGGACTGTGGGTGATTTTGGGGTTGCTGGACTCAAGGGCCCAGGAAAGAGGACACAGCCCAATTTCCTGGGGTGGGTCTTTGCTCACGGTTTGGTCTATGAACTCTAGTTGAGGTGTTTTCCCAATTTAGTGTTTGTTGTTTATCTCATGTATTAAACCTTTTCTGCTACACTGAGACTCTGTGCTTGCGAGAGGGGAAGCATTGCCTCTTTGAGGCACCTAGGGGTGTGTGTAAGATTTTCCCAGGTCACTGGGTGGGGGCTCGAGCTGGTTTGGCATTGGGTTATTGAAACGGAACCCCTGGATACTGAACGCGGCCCTTGTTGCTGCCAACTCAGAGGGGTAGCAGGGTTACATATACAAACCAAGGGGGAAGCCTCCAATACCCTGGGACCACCCTGCCTACTACAGCGCTGCACACAGGATATTTTATATGTATCTTTGAGAACTGGGGAAGAAATGGGTCTAAAAAGAAACATTTGCTAATGAGAGAAAACCACCCGAACATAAAGATATTTTATGTTAAGTGAGAGTAATTGGACAGTGGAAGTTCAATTAACAGACAGCAATAATTCCCCTTCCCACCCCCACCCACCCACCATTCACATGGCAGCAGGGAGCCCTTTGAGGAGGTGCTTTAAGAGGGTATGTGAGGGGAGTGTGGAGCAGGAAAACTTCCTGGCAGTGGGAAGGAGGCAGAAGCAGGGGCAGGCAGGTGACTGGCACTTGGGGGTAGCAGTAGCCAGGACTGCATAAGCTTGTGCTGGACAGTCTCCACTGCGGCCTTTTTCCTCCTGTCCCCTTCCTCGCCAGCAGAGAATGGCCACCCCAGCCCACCCTAGAGGCAGCTGTGTCTGAGGGCTCTGCAAACTGCATCCATTAAGCCCCTTCTCCTTTGGGGAATGATTCAGGACAATTTCTCAAAGAAAGGAAGAAAATTTGCTGCAGGACAAACGGGTGTGAAAATATCCCAAATCTGAGATTGTTAAATTAACATTGGAGAATTAAAGAGAAAATGGGGCAAAATCTGTAAAGGAGACTAGAGAAAGTGTCAATAATTTCTCCAGCAGCACCGACCCCTCATAGAGCCCTTGCTGCGAAACTTCCTCTCTCTGACGCCTGGCCATGGTGGAACTGGTGACCCAGTGAAGCTGACTTGAGGCTGATGCAAGGTAAGCAAAGCTGAACCAGCTGCCCAGGGTACGGGGTTGGAAGTCAGAATGGGGGGGTGGGCCTGGGTTCCCCTACGTCAGTGGTTCTCAAACAGGGGTACATGTACCCCGAGGGTACGCAGAGAACTTCCATCAACGCATCTAGTTAATTGCCTCATTTTACCACAGGCTACAGAAAAAGCACCAGCAAAGTCTGTATGAACTGACATCCCCGCACAGAGTGACTCGTACACATGGCTCTGTGCCCCAGTCACTGACAGGGGAGCGCAGGGCTCACACCCCTGGGGTGTATGGATAATTCTCAGGTACAAGCAGACGGTTGCCAGCCACGCGCAGTCCCCGGGCGTGGGGACAGGCAGCTGTTTCCAGATCGGACACTCGGGGCCCACAAGTGACCTGCTGCCGGACACCAGCTCCTGGACTTGCCCCTTGGGCAGGAGACCCCCCCCAGCCCCTCCCCCACTCTACCCCCTAATCTCCCCTGGCTGGGGGGAGAACCCAGGAGTCCTGGCTCCCAGCCCTGCCCACCCCCGTGTTTCCATAGGGCTCCACCCAACGCCCCCCCCCGAGCGGGGCAGCCCCCGCGGGGCACATCGGGGCGGCACAGACGAGCCCAGGGGAGGAGCAGGCGCCCGGCAGCCCCCACCGCACTGGGGGGCGCCGCGCTACGGGGGGCGGGGCCAGGCCGAGACCCCGCGACACGAGAGTTCGTGTCAGGAGCCGGAGCTTGGGGAGGGCGGGGCCGGGGATCTCTGGGGGGCGGGGCGGGAGGTGTCCGATTGACCCAGGGACCCGCCCTCTCCTGGGCTCGAGGGGACGGAAGCACCCCGGGGCAGGCTGGGAGTTGTAGTTCCTGGCTCGTCTCAGAGCGGAAGTGACGAACGGTTGCTCAGGCAATGTGCCCCCTCCCGGTGCGCACTGGGAAGCGTAGTTCTCCCTCTCACACGCGGCCTCTATTGGAGGAGGGGCCGTAGCTCGTCAGTTCGCCGCGCCCCTCCCCGCTCCCTTATTGGCGGAGAGAGCGCGGGACAGAGACTCGGCGCGTGGGGTGCGGGCCTGGTTCCCTCGCCCTGAGGCTTCGCTGCCCCCGCCCCCTCCCACGGGGAGCCGGGGGGGGGCACCAGTGGGACCCGCCCCGGCGCTGCGGGGGGGACGCGGGCTCGGGGGCAGCCGGCGGGCGGGGCCGGGCCGAGGGGCGCTGAGGCGGGACGGGGAGAGGCGGCTCCGCACGGGGGGGCCGGGGGCTCAGACACCCAGTTCCAGGCGCCAGGCCCAGCCCCTGCCCCGGGAGCAGCCCGGGCCCGTGGGAGCCGGGCGGGGGGGGGCACAGGGCAGAGGCACCGCGGAGTGAAAGGGCTTCACCCCCCCCCGCTGGGCCTGGGGGGCAACGGGGGGGGGCTGAGCTGCCTGGGAGCAGCCCCACAAGCGGCAGCCTGGGGCCGCGGGGCCTTCAACCTCCCCCAACCTGCCCCCCAGTGTCCCCTCCCGTCCGCTGTGACTCTCCTGCCAGCACCGCCCCCTCCTCTCCCTCTGTAGGGCCCCAGCAGCCCCTTCAAGCCCCCACAACCTGCCCCCCCCAGTGTCCCCTCATCTGTTGTGACCCTCTCGCCAGCCCCACCCCCATCTGTGAGGATCCCTCAGCCCCCAGCATCCCCTCCCCCTTCATGTACACTCTACCTGCCCTTTCCCTTTGCCCCGACCTCCTCCTCCCCCTCTGTCCTCAGGACCCCGACACTGACCTCCTCCTCTCGCCCCACCCCCAACATCCTCCTTCCCGTCCTCAGCACCCCGCTCCCCCTTCCTCCTCCTCCCCCCCATCCCCGTCCTCAGCAACCCCCCCATCCCCGTCCTCAGCACCCCGCCCCCCCTTCCTCCTCCTCCCCCCATCCCTGTTCTCAGCGCCCCACCCCTAATTGCCTCCAACCCATTTCTCATTGCTGGGCCCCACTTTCCCATCCTCCCACTCCCCCAGATCATCCCCAGGGTGTGAGGTTCCTCATCTTCAATCTCTGCTACACCCAAACCTGCCAGGTTCCCCTTTTCAACCACTGTGGGGTTGTCCAACCCGCTGACACCCATCCACTCTGGGCTCTGTAAATCCCACATTCCCACAATGCACCTTGGTAACCCCTCCCTCTTCTATCTCTAATCCCCCTATTCCCTTCCCTTAAGTCCTCCTGAACACCCCAGCCCACAGTCAGGCCTCCACATACATCCCAGTCATTCTCATGCTGAGCTAGTTCTTCAGGGACCCCCACAGCCCAGCAAACTTCTCCATCCATGAGCCCCATGGACCTGTGGCCGGGAAGGTGAGGAAGCTCCCACTTTGACTGGGCTGGCTGTGGGTGTTAATCTTTTCCTGTCTTGTGTGTGCTGTGCTCACAAAGGCTTTTTGCTCCCTCGGGGTGAGGTGTGGTTTTGGCCGAAGATGAGGTGTTTTGGTAGCCCTGTGGATGCTGTGTGGTGTCTGGAATGGAGTGTGTGTGTTCCCATCATGCCCCTTCCCCTCTGCCTGCAGAGCTGAGGACAGACAGGTCTGAGGAGCAGAGCAGGAGCTCTGGGAAGGAGAAGAGCAATATGAAGATGGAGTGTAAGATGAGGCCAGATAACTTCTGTGGAGGGAGACATACTGGACAGGGCCTAGGATTGAGGAGACAACCAGGTGTGAGCCCCGGGTTCAGATTTCTAATTGTAGCTGTGATGGCAGAATGGGAGGAGGGTTGAAGCCGAAGCCCTGGGGTGCGGGAGTAGCGAGAAGAGGAGCCTCACCACCATTGCTTTTTCTTTTCCTCTTGTGTTGTGTTTCATACCAAGGGAAAAGAAGTCGCAGGAATGGAGTCCAGCCCTGAGGTGAGATGGAAAGTGATCGAGAGCAGTGACAGCGTGAATCCTGTTGATGTCAGGCAAGAGCTGCCCAACTGCAACGAGAGTAACCGTCTCTGTCGGTGAGATGTGTATCTGGTTTGGGAAGGGCTCTGGTCACAGCTGTCCTGGCTCCAGGCAGGGACTTCTTGTTACCTGGGTGTTGGTTTCCGGACTAGCTTTGGCTTCAGGGGAGATGATGTTGCCATTTGCGAGAGCTGATCATCTCTCTGGCCAGTTGGATCCATGAGGGTGACTCTCTGTTGTGAATTTCTTTCGTCCTCCTAGGTTTCTCTCTCTGTGTTGGCCAGCTTTCACTCAAACTCTTTCTCTTTCCTTTCATGGACACCTGTCATGTTCAGTTGCCTGCATTCTCTTCCTCTGCTCCCGCTTCCCCAGTCTCCTATGGACTCAGCTGGGTCTATCTGCCCATGGGCAGGGTCTCTGCCATACTGGGAAGGATGTGTCCTGCCTGCTAGGATTGAGGGTTGCTCCTCCCACCTCCTATCTTCGGGAAGACCTCATTGCTGTAACTAGGTCACAGTGTGAGTGGCCGTTCATGTATTTGGGGCTGTGAGGTCTGAGACTGAGAGGGGTGGGCTCACGGTCATGGCTTTGGGCAGAGGAGAAGTGGGGCTGGGATTAGAGATGCCCCTTTCACCTGCTAGCTCCATTACTGCATCACCCAAAAGCCTCGCTCAGGGTCCACTATGCTTCCTTGTGCTAGGCACTGCAGGGACAATCAGAGGGACAGCAGGATGCAAGAGGAAATAGATGAGTGTGTGTGGCGATGGATGAAGGGGTGTATGTGGCATACGTTGGGGATGGATGAGGGGTTGAGGGTTGGACGGACAGCGGGACAGATGGAGAGCTGCAGGGACGGATGGTGATGTCACAGGCTGGACTTATGATGGGATCAGCTCATGGCCGCTGGCTCTGTCATGTCCTTCCCCCATCTGCCCGTCTGACTGGCCTTGTCTCTCACAGGCAGCACTCAGCAGAGTCTGGCCCTGTTGTTACACTGGTGCCTACATCCAGCGCACACCTGTACGTAATGTGCTCCTGGAGAGCTCAGGCAGGGAGAAGCGTGGGGCTTACGGCTGCTGAACCTGCTACTCCAAAGAGTGCCGCAGATCTCCCCTTCCTTGGGCAGCAAGACCCTGGGCAGGGGGTTCCCTGTCCCTCCTCGCTGCCAAAGCAGCCTGCTCAGCGCAGAAACCGAGGTCACCTGTCTCCACCCAGCCTCTAGCTGGAGCTGCTCCAGCCCCGAATTGCCGGTATCGAGCCTGGCTGGAGTTGGTGCGATGTCCTAGTGGAGTCCATTCTTTCTCCCCGGTAGATTATGATTTTCCCCACTGCAGTTAGTTGCTCTTTCTCAGCTTCCCCATAGCCCCTCCCCAGTGATAGTGACCTCTGCTGGCCAGGCACGGGAGTGTCCTGTAGGTGCCTTCTTGTAGGAGCAGTGACTCCTGGTGGCGAGGGGCAGCAATGCCTGGCATGTATCCCCCCTTAGCATTGCTGCAGTGACCCCTGGTGGCAACTGAGGTCAGTTGTCTGTGTGACCCCACTACTGCCATTGTGCCTGTTAGCGCTGGTGCGTAGGTGAGGCAGGGCCTTGTATGTATATCAGCCATTGGGGCAGGGCCCTCTGCGTATCTCACTCTCATCTCGTTGACACGTCTTCCCCAGGTGGGGCAGTCCCCTGTGTATATTTACTCCTCCCCAACCCCTATATTGGGCATGTGACCACTAATAGCCAGAGGAGTCAGTGCCCAAGGTGTATTCTTCACCTTCCCCAAGGTGGCAGGGTGCCTGGGTGGCTGTGTCAGGCAGTGCCCTGGGTATCTTCCAACCCCTTTGTGGCAGTGAGCCCTGCTTCTGGTGTGTATCACTCCCCCACTAGGGATGTGCACTGTAGGGCCAGTATGGCAGTGCCCTTTGTGTAGCCCCTCCCTCCCCCGCCCCCAGGGTGACCAGATAGAAAGTGTGAAGAATCGGGACAGGGTGGAGGATAATAGGCACCTACATAAGAAAAAGTCCCGAATATCGAGACTGTCCCTATAAAATCGGGACATCTGGTCACCCTATCCCCTCTACCCGTGTGCCAGGTATGGCAGGCACTGATCCCTGGCATTCCCATGGGGCAGTACCCTCTGTGTATCCCCCAATTGGGGCAGTGACCCCTGCTGGTCAGGTGGGGCAGTGCCCTGTGTGTGTGTGTCCCCTATTTAGGTAGTGACCCCGATGGCTAAGTGAGGCAGTGGCCTTTGATTTCCTCTTCTCTCCCCAGCCCCCCCTCTCTCTAGGGTAGGGCCCCCAGTTGGGGCACTACCCGATGTGTATCTCTATTAATTGGAGCAGTGACCTCCCTGTGGTGCCCTGGTGTGGCAGTGCCCTATTGGTATCTCCCTCCCCCTCTCCCCACGCCATTGTGGTAGTGGCCACTTCAGGCAGTGGCCTGTTTATCATCTCCACCGCACCAGCACCATTGCAGCAGTGCCACCTGGTGACCATGTGCGGCAGTGCCCCGCCTGTATCCCCCCCAACCATTGCTGCAGTGACCCCAGGTGCCCAGTTTGAGTAGTAGCCTGTGTTTACCTCACCTCTTGGGGCAGTAACATGTGGGGCCAGCTAAGACAGTGCACAGTCTGTGACGTCTGGTGGCCACGTAGGGCAGTGGCCTGTATGTACCATCTCCTCTGGAGCGGTGACCACTGGTGTCTTGGTGCTAAGATGCAGCCACCTTTGGGTTACGTGGTGGGGCTGTTGACAGGACAGGGGGGACTGCCGCCCCATTCCAGAAAGTAGGGGAAAGTCTGGTGTTCGGGGCAGAGTGTTCCACCTTCTGTTGAACTGTGATGCTCTGAGCACCTTTCCCTTCCATGAAGAAGACCTTGTGTGACTCCAAAGCTGGTCCAGTAACAGGTATCACCTCACCTGCCTTGTCTCTCTGGTATTCTGGCCAGTGTCCAACTTCCCCTTCACTGTTGGTCTTCAAACTTCCTCCAAGCCTCCCCACCCAGTCCCTTAAGATGCCAAACCTCCCCTGGAGCCCAACCCTGGGGAGGGCACCCCATCTGAAAACCCTACGGCACCATGGGGGTGGTAGTGTCCACTGCCTCCATCTCCCACCAGCCAGGATGTGCCCCACAGCACAATGGGAGTGGTTGTGTCTCCTGGTTCCATTTCCTGACAGCTGCTGCCAGGCCCGGCCCAAACTTCCCATTTCCGGTGCGAGTCTGGAACCAGGTGCTGCCGGGAAGGGTGGTGCTGGTGTCAGGAGAAAGCAGGAGGAGTAAGTGGGTCTGTGCTACTGTGGGGAGGTGCTGCCGTTGCTGTGAAAGGGTCCCGCTATTAGACGAGATGTCATCTCCCTGCCCTGCCACGCTCTGCACCAGCCCCTGCTTGTCACAGGAGCAGGGCTGGCTCCAGGCACCAGCGTAGCAAGCAGGTGCTTGGAGCAGCCAATTCAAAGTGGCGGCCTGTCTGGTATCGGGTCAGCATGTCTGGTCTTTGGCAGAAATTCGGCGGCGGGTTCCCCATTTCCTGTCTTAGTCTTTGAGCTGCCACCAAATGTCTACCAAAGAGGAAGGGAGGGAGGACTCGCTGCCGAACTGCCGCAGAAGAAGCAGTGTGGTTGAGCTGCCCTCAAAGAGCCACAGCTTTTTTTTTCTTTTATATTTACTTTCTCCACACCAGTCATGGTTTTATAGACCTCCGTTGTATCCCCCTTTAGTCGTCTCTTTTCCAAGATGAAAAGTCCCAATCTTATGAATCTCTTCTTAGACAGAAGCTGATCCATATCCCCACATCATCTTTGTTGTCCTTTTCTGAATCTTTCCCATTCCAATAGATCTTTTTTGAGATTGGGGCGACTGCATCAGCACACAGTATTCAAGATGTGGACGTATCATGGATTGATATTGAAGCGATATGATAGTTTCTGTCTTCTTACCTATCCCTTTCGTAATGATTCCCAACACTCCGCTGCACATTGAGTGGATGTTTTCAAAGAACTATCCACAACGACTCCCAGATCTCTTTCTCAAGTGGTAACAGCTAATTTAGACCCCATCGTTTTATAGGGATAGTTGGGATTCTGTTTTCCAACGTGCATTACTTTGCACTTAACAGCGCCGATGTTCATCTGCCATTTGGTTGTCCCGTCACCCAGTTGTGTCAGATCTCTTTGTGGCTCTTCGCAGTCTGCCTGGGACTTAACTATCTTGAGCAATTTTGTATCATCTGCAAATTTTGCCACCTCACCATTTACCCCTTTCCCCAGATCATTTATGAATAAGTTGAACAGTACTGCTCCCAGTACAGACACCTTGGGATAAGAGAGGGAAGATCCTCTTCTGACACTGGCAGACCAGGTGCCAGCTCACGCCAAGGCCCCTAGGCCTTACTGAAAAGTGACAAACGCATGGCTGGAAACTAATCTTGCTCACCTGTTTGTTAGTGTTGTTAAAACAGGCATTAGATTCATAAAAATGTGTTTAGAGTTTATGACTAGCTTGTCAGTTGCTGCATGCATTCTTCTCACCTATAATAGCCATAGCCCATGTTGTAAGGTGATATATAAGTGTTGGCACTAAAGCTGTAAACCCCCTTGCTGCCACTCCGCCACCAGTCAGGAGAGAAGCATTACCAAGTGTGAAATGCTAGTTTACCAGAAGAAGCGTCATCTCCTTTCCAACAAGAGAAGGCCCTGACTGAGACATCAGACAGGCCACTGTGGATCATCCATGGACAAAAGACCTGGTTGATTGCTCCCCCTCACACACCCACGAGGAGGCAGAGACCTGCACAAACACTTGCCCCCATCAGCTTGAGCTCTGGGGGAATAGAATAAAAATCTCTGTCAGGAAGAAACTGTTGTCCCCACCCCCGATGCTGCTTGGACTTCAGGGAGATGGCATGCCTTCTAAGCATAAGCAAGGGATCCCGGCTGTTTGGCTAGGGTTAACCCTAAAGGACATACAGAGTTTGAGTGTTACAGCAGCTTCTACTACACCTGGGTTGCAAGCTAGAGTCAGGGTGCCCAAGGGGGCTATCTGTGACTCCATGTTAAGGCTGTTCTAGTGCCTGAGGAGATCACACTTGATGCTTGGTGGGTGAGATCAAAGTGTGTGTGGAATACACAACCGTGAGGAACCCCACTGCCTGCCAGCCCCAGGCGCCGGGGGCTCCTGCTCTCTGGAGCTCTGGCTGGACTAGAAAAGTAAGTTTCAAGCTTGCCTGGTTCAGAAAACTGGAAGGGAAAGATAGAGAACCCACATTACATTTTTTAAACAAAGAATTCTCATGATTTGTAAGTCACTGTTGTGATTTTGGGGATTTTCCAATAGTGAGGGTGGCAATAATGAGAAGTTAAGGGTTATTATTTAGCATTTAGATTACAGTCAGTTTGGGGGGAAAAAAATCAGGCTTGGGGCCCTTGTGTGCCGGATGCAGCACGACACCTAGTGCCTTGTCTCGATCTTACGAACCAAGATACATAGAACGTATGTCTGGTAGGGAGAAGTCTGTGTAACTCATGCAGTTGTTGATGTACACGTAATCTCAAATATTACCAAGCCCCCACCCCTAGAAAAACAAAAACAAAAAAAAACCATCTCCCCAACAGACCCAGAGTCCAGAAAGCATTTGTCCCTCATACTGTTGAAAAGACTCACAGCAGAAAGAAGGAGTCCAGCCTCTTAAATAATTCTCTAGCAAAACAAAGAAGAACCTCTCACATCTGCAGACTCACAAAACACTTCCAAGAAAGTGTAACTGTATTGTGTTTATCATAAAGAAACAAAAACACTAAAGATACCACATTTTTCTGCTATTTCAAAAAAAAATCTGCTTGAAAAAAAGATCATCACAGTTTAACTTTTTTCTGTTTTTCTAACCAGAAGATACACTGTTCCTGGAAGCACTGCAATACCAGATCCATGCATAGGGTAGACAAAGCAAGCTCCTGTTTTCACTAATCCTCTTCTTTCAAAAATCAAGCTAATATACAGTGCTCACCTCAAAGACATATCACAGACTGCAGCAATAACACCCACTATGCTTTCATCTTAGCTCCAAAGAGCCAAGAAACAATGCTACTACTCTGCCACGCACGCACACCCCTGCGCCCACCCATTTCTACCTCACCAGGATGAGCTCCCAGACATGCAACAAACACCATAACTAGGGAACTCTACGGGAGACTGACTCACTTCCCCAAAATGACTCCAGTGGAAGAATTGAAAGCAAGAACCCTTAACACACAATTCTGTTCAAAGACAGACAAGTCTTGCAGATGCCTTCCTCTCCCTGGTTTCCCCTCTAGATTCCTAATTTCCATAAACCCACCCACTGACCTGTGACTACCAATCTCTCACTGTTAACTCTTACAGGAAACCAGGGCAAAGAAAGACTATGCAAGCGCTATTCCGCAGCCCCAGTGCTCTTTTCTGCTCCTTCCCACGCAACTATCTCAAACATAGGGCTTGTCTACATCACAAAGTTGCAGCGCTGGTGAGGGGGTTACAGCGCTGCAACTTAGGAGGTGTACACATCTGCAGGGCATCACCAGCGCTGCAACTCCCTGTTTGTAGCGCTGGCCGTACTCCCGTTTTGTCTCGGGTGTAGAGGATCCAGCGCTGGTGATCCAGCGCTGGTAATCAAGTGTAGACACTTACCAGCGCTTTTCTTGACCTCCGTGGAATAAGCAGGTATCCCAGCATACCTGAGGAAGCCTCTGGTAATCAAGCAGGTCTCCTTCCCTGCGGTTTGCTCTCGCGTTCCCCGAACCCCCGAGCAAGCAGGTCTCCTTCCCTGCGGTTTGCTCTCGCGTTCCCCGAACCCCCGAGCAAGCAGGTCTCCTTCCCTGCGGTTTGCAGGGGGGTTCGGGGAACGCGAGAGCAAACCGCGGCGAAGCTGGTCTCCTTCCCCGGTTTGCTCTCGCGTTCCCCGAACCCCCGAGCAAGCAGGTCTCCTTCCCTGCGGTTTGCAGGGGGGTTCGGGGAACGCGAGAGCAAACCGCGGCGAAGCTGGTCTCCTTCCCCGGTTTGCTCTCGCGTTCCCCGAACCCCCGAGCAAGCAGGTCTCCTTCCCTGCGGTTTGCAGGGGGGTTCGGGGAACGCGAGAGCAAACCGCGGCGAAGCTGGTCTCCTTCCCCGGTTTGCTCTCGCGTTCCCCAAACCCCCCTTGAAGCCGCCCAACAGCGCTGCAGTGTGGCCACATCTAACACCACTTGCAGCGCTGGTTGCTGTAAGTGTGGCCACTCTGCAGCGCTGGCCCTATACAGCTGTACTAATACAGCTGTAACAACCAGCGCTGCAAAATTGTAGATGTAGACATACCCATACAGTCAATTGCATCAAAGCAGTTCCTCGCTCTTTGGAGCATTGGTGCCCCTTAGTCCCTCTGAGGTGATCGGCTGGTTCCTTCTGGCCTTAAACGCTAGAAATCTGACTCAAATGGCCACAAACTTCCTCCTCTTCTGCTCCTATGAACTATCCCTCATCTGGGCAAAACATTTAAAAACACTGGTGTTTTCCCAACAGGAAAGGGATGGACAATTTCTCTTCTGTGGGGAGACGAGGGAAACCATGCAATCACCTTCTGGAAGGTATATTAAGGAGGGCGGCGTAAGAACCCTCATGGACTAGATTAAGAAAGCAGCTCTTTAACTGACCTTCCAACAATGACAAACTGAAATCCGCAAGAGCAGCCTTTCAACTCAGGGACCCAAAAATAAGCTGTTGACAATAACTAACCCAAGAGTTACAAATGACTCCAAACCATACACTCTTAGGACAGACCAAACGTTAACACAAACAACAACGCAATTCTTTGCTGCTCTTTAATTGTGATAACCAAAAACTTATGAAACCAAAGAGCCAGCAAAATACACATCACAAAACAGTCCCCTGTTAGCTAGGAAGCCATCTCACTAAGACGATGAGCTCAAAAAAAAAAAAAAAGAAGGGCAAAAAATCCCACACAGTCATTTTCAGAGCTCTCAGTTGTTTTCATACACTAATAGAAAAGCTTGAGTTACTGACACTAGCTGAGATAGTATCCTTCTGTTTTTTTCACAACAGGGAACAGCCTTACCAAAACAAAGCCTCAAAAAAATTGGATACAAACTCATAAATGCTCCTCTCCACAAAAATCTTTAGTAAAAGGCAAAAGATTTATACAAACTGGGAAGGGAAGAGAAGAAGAAGAAAAAGAAGGAAAAAAAAAAAGCAGAGTCTCTGCAGGAGCAACCGCGTATGCTACCACAAGTCAGGGTGACTACTCTCACAGCCCGCTAAACTGCTAGGGAGCAAAACCAGCCCCTTGACCAGGGACTCGCTTCACTGCAGGCAACGCACTGTGGGTATGCAAATAAGATGCTCCGGCCATCTCCAGCGCTCAAAGGAGTCTTTTCTCCGAGCTGCCTCTGCTCCTTCCCCAGCTAGGCGGAGATTGGGATGCAGCGAGGGTGGGGAAGCTGCTCTCCTGAGACAGTCCCGCTGATGGCCAGGCACATGGAGGACGGAGCCTGGACGAGAAGCCAGAGGGCACTTGGCCCACAGCTAAAATCTGGAGCAAAAGCACACACTTTGCAAAGGAACAGGAGCCGGGATCTCAGACATGAGATTCTATCTGCCGGCCGGGGTGCGACCCCGTGTTGTACTTGCTGCTTGGTCTGCCTCTCCTGCAAAGTAGCTGGCCTCAGATCATTGGGGTTCGCTGAGCTGCAGCTCATCTTGATACACGGGAACATCTTAAAAATCATGGCCTCTCAGGGTTGGAAGGGACCTCAGGAGGACATCTAGTCCAACCCAATCCCCAACTAAATCATCCCAGCCAGGGCTTTGTCAAACCTGACCTTAAAAACCTCTAAGGAAGGAGATTCCACCACCTCCCTAGGGAACCTATTCCAATGCTTCACTACCCTCCTCATGAAAAAGGGTTTTCCTAATATCCAACCTAAACCTTCCCCACCGCAACTTGGGACCATTGCTCCTTGTTCCGTCATCTGGTACCACTGAGAACAGTCTAGATCCATCCTCTTTGGAACCCCCTTTCAGGTAGTTGAAAGCAGCGATCAATCCCCCCTCATTCTTCTCTTCTGCAGAATAAACAATCCCAGTTCCCTCAGCCTCTCCTCATAAGTCATGTCTTCCAGCCCCCTAATCATTTTTGTTGCCCTAGGCTGGACTCTTTTCAGTTTTTCCACATCCTTCTTGGAGTGTGGGGCCAAAAACTGGACACGGTACTCCAGATGAGGCCTCACCAATGTCAAATAGAAGGGAACGATCACGTCCCTCCATCTGCTGGCAATGCCCCTACGTATGCAGTCCAAAATGCCGTTAGCCTTCTTGGCAACAAGGGCACACTGTCGACTCATATCCAGCTTTTCATCCACTGTAACCCCTAGGCCCTTTTCTGCAGAACTGCTGCCTAGCCATTCGGTCCCTAGTCTGGAGCAGTGCATGGGATTCTTCCGTCCTAAGTGTAGGACTGGGCACTTGTCCTTGCTGAACCTCATCAGGTTTCTTTCAGCCCAATCCTCTAATTTTTCTAGGTCCCTCTGTATCCTATCCCTACCCTCCAGTGTATCGACCGCTCCTCCCAGTTTAGTGTCATCTGCAAACTTGCTGAGAGTGCAGTCCAAGCCATCCTCCAGATCATTAATGAAGATGTTGAACACAACCGGCCCCAGGACGGACCCTTGGGGCACGCCGCTTGATATCGGCTGCCAATTAGACGTGGAGCCATTGATCACTACCCGCTGAACCCGACGACCTAGCCAGCTTTCTGTCCACTTTATAATCTATTCATCCAGCCCATACTTTTTGAACTTGCCGACAAGAATACTGTGGGAGATTGTATCAAAAGCTTTGGTAAAGTCAAGGAGTAACACCTCCATTGCTTTCCCCTCATCCGCAGACCCAGTTATTTCCTCACAGAAGGCAATTAGGTTAGTCAGGCGTGACTTGTCCTTGCTGAATCCATGCTGACTGCTCCTGATCACTTGCCTCTTCTCTGAGTGCTTCAGAATTGATTCCTCGAGGACCTGCTCCATGATTTTTCCAGGGACTGAGGTGAGGCTGACTGGCCTGTAATTCCCCTGATCCTCCTTCTTTCTTCCCTCTTTGAAAGATGGGCACTACATTAGCCTTTTTCCAGTCATCTGGGACCTCCCCTGATCACCATGACTTTTCAAAGATGCTATGCTGCCCAGTGCAGCAGTCTGGGAGATGATTTTGTTTGTGAAGATGGGGGCAGGGGGAAGCATCAAGTACATTAGTTTTTTCCACATCCTCTGTCACTAGGTTGCCTCCCTCATTGAGGAAGGGGCCCACATTTTCCTTGACTTTCTTTTTGTTGCTAACATACCTGAAGAAACCCTTCTTGTTGTTACTCTTAACATCTCTTGCTAGCTGCAACTCCAAGCCTGAGTTGCCCTTCCTGATTTCACTCCTGCCTGCCTGAGCAATATCTTTATACTCCTCCCTGGTCATTTGTCCAATCTGCCTGGCTGGGGGGAGGATGTAAGCAGGGTGAGAATGAACTCTAACCTGCCATCTGTTGGTGATCTGTTGTAAAGGCCTTTTGAGGCTGCTGTCATTTGCATGGTTCCACCCACCCCGGATTGCATGATGGGGGTGCTTGTCCAAAGGATCATTTCGGCTGCTGTGGGATCCTCAGTCTCTTTCTTATTAGGGCAGTGGTAATAAAGTGCAGTTATTCCGGTGATATGAATCAAGGACAGTAGAACGGAACTTAGCGGTTCATGATTTCGGAACTCACCCGAACCTACATATATCTCGTTAGGCAAGGGACATGGGTTCCAAAACAAAGTGAAATAAGAAACATTGAAAAAGAGTATTTGCACTTAGTGCTATGGATTTCTAGTAGAATCTTTAAATGCACATTTTATGCCCTTTGTGTCTCTCTCGTTTAAAAATAGAATGTTTTACATTTCTAACCCATGTTTAGAACTAGCCATGGATAAAAAGTGGTTAGTGACTAAATGTAGTTTTCCAGTATTTCTAAAGTACTAGGCTGTGATCTCTTTTTCACACTAGAAGTTGAAAACAACTCTATAGTGGGGGAAAAGGCTCCCCACCACTTAAAGAACAAGAAAATTTTGCAGATTGCATTCTGAGAGTTAAGCTGTGGGACACAGCTTTTGTGACACACTCTGAAACCAGATTCTTAATAACAGGTCAATGGGTAGGTTTACACTAATTCTGGCCTCTGGGACCAGAGCTGGGGGGGGACCCCCACAACTTTCATGGCACATGCACCACCTCTGCAAATCAACCTTTGCTACCTCACTCCATAACACCACAAACACAGCAACTGCCTTTTACCTCTCAGGACCAAAACACACCCTGAAAAAGATCAAACAGCATAAGCTTAAGGCCAACAACTGCACCACTAACAACAACTCAAACAGATTCAAAAACACCTCTGTCTTTACACACCACCAACAACAGGAACAAAACCAGCACGCACCGGCTGCCAAAAGCCAAACAAACATCCATTCCAGCCTCCCACAAGCCTTGGCCCTTAATGATGAGTACTTTTCAGGAGAGGGTGAAGCTCTCAGGCCTCAAATGCCAGCTACAGTTACTCTCTCCTTGATCCAAAACGAACAGCAAAATACACTGCATTACTCCTGCCCCAATAACAAAGAGACTGGGGATCCCACAGCAGCTGAAATGACCGTTTGGACAAGCACTCCCATCATGCAATCCGGGGTGGGTGGAACCATGCAAATGACAGCAGCCTCAAAAGGCCTTTACAACAGATCACCAACAGATGGCAGGGTAGAGTTCATAGCGACCCTGCTTAAACAAGATTGTGGAAAAGATTAAAAAACACTGAATGTTCAAACTCACCAAATGCGGGTCAATCCATCCTCATCGTCCTATCCGCTCTTTATACTCCACACCTGAACTTAGCCCTCACATGGACAACATACCCTCCTAACTCAGTGTCTGTACATTAACCTTTTACCCCCAGTCGGGGCTATTGCACATTATGTATTCCTTATGCCACCCGATCTTAAACCGAACTTCGCACCCCCGGGTAATCTGTACGTTGTTCCCTGATCACCAGAAACTTCTGCTCCTAAACGCTGTACCGTACCCGTTTTTTTTTCTTTGAACGTCATCTTAATAAAATGTTGACATTTGTTCGAGATCCCGGCTCCTCTTCCTTTGCAAGGCTTGTGCGTTTGCTCCGGGTTTTAGTCTGCTAAGACAGCGAGGGGGGCCGATTGAGCCAGAGGCGCTTGCCTGCTGCAGACAGGGATCCAAGGCTGAACCATGTCCCCCACCAGCTGAAGGCTTAACTGAGAACAGTTTAAGAACTGCTCCCGTCTCCGGCACTCAGCTACCCAGCTCCCAGTGGGGTCCAAACCCCAAAGAGATCCCTTTTACCCTGCAGATGCTGTAAAATCCTGTGACCAGGGCAGCTGCCAGCAGCCTGCGCATCCGCCTGCCAGCACGAGAGCGCGTAAGGCCCTAATCTGGATAGTGCCGGCTGGGTGGCAGGGCTGTGAAGAGCCAGCAGAGTGGCGCAGCGGAAGCGTGCTGGGCCCATAACCCAGAGGTCGAGGGATCGAAACCATTCTCTGCTACGTGTGTGTGTGTGTGTTTGTTTCTTTTCCCTCTGGGCCTTCCAGCGAGGCGGTGACCAGCAGAGCTGCAAGAGGTGGCTGAGGCGGTGGCCTGCCAGAGAGCTCCCTGGCTACCTGGGCTGAAGGCAAGAGGGAGGTCTGGGTGTGGCAAGGGCCTCCTGTCCCAGAATGAGGCTGCAGTGCTTCCTGGTCCCCTTTTCCCACCCACCCCGGCGGGCTGCGGGAGAACACGAGGGAGGCTCTCGGGGCGCTAGACAGTGCTGTGTGGCTGTCAGGGGAAAGAGCCGAGGCTACCGACTCGACCTGCCATTGACTCACGTGGCTCTGTGCGCCGTCAGCCGAGGCGGGCCTGGCTGCGCACGTGACTCAGGCTTGGGCAGCATGGCTGCTCTTTCCTGACGAGGCATGAGGCAGGCCAACAGCTTTGCACAGCCTACAGGGAAGTGGGAGGGAGGCGTCTCTGAGCAGGCGTGTCTCGTCCCCTTCTCCCTTGCCGCTTTGGCGAAGGCGGGAAGGGAGCAAAATGTTCCCGGCTGAAAGTTTTTGTGCTCGGCCTCGAGGATTAAGCCTGAGCCTCCGGCACGGCTGCTGGGAGACGGGTTTCTGAATGGCATCCAGCACGCTCTTTGGGCCACCAGCTGAAAGCACTGAGGCCAAGAGGCAGCAAAAGGGGACTTTGGAGGCTCCCTGCAGGCCTCGGGGAAGCAAGGAAGTAGCACGGGCTCATCGCCGTCCCCGGGTGGGCTCGAACCACCATCCTTTCGGTTAACAGCCGAACGCGCTAACCCATTGCGCCACAGAGACACAGACAGGCAAGGCTGTATGGAGCACAAAAGTCGGGAATCAGCACAGGGTACGGTCTAGCATATGCATGCAGTTCTTAGACAAGCAACAGCAAGGGACTGGACTGGTATGCAGTTTAAGTTCTGTGGGAAGGAACTGAAAAGAGCACGGGGGCTGCAGTACAGTGCTTGCGTACACTTTCTTTGGCCTGTTTTGCTGGAAGAGTTAGCAGGGCAAAATTCCTAGTCAGAGGTCAGCAGGTGGGTTAATGCAAATTCTGGCCTCTGGGACCAGAGCTGGGGGTGGGCTCCCACAACTTTTGTGGCACATGCACCACATCTGCAAATCAACCTTTGCCACCTCACTCCATTACACCACACACGCAGCAGCTGCCTTTTACCTCTCAGAACCAAAACACACCCTGAAAGAGATCAAAAGACATAAGCTTAAGGCCAGTGACTGCACCACTAACAACAACTCAAACAGATTCAAAAACATCTCTGTCTTTACACACCACCGACAGCAGAAATGAAAGCAGCACACACCAGCTGCCAAAAGCCAAACAAACATCCATTCCAGCATTCCACAAACCTTGGGCTTTGGGAACCCAGACCCCTTAATGATGAGTACTTTTCAGGAGAGGGTGAAGCTCTCAGGCCTCAAATGCCAGCTACAGTTACTCTCTCCTTGATCCAAAACGAACAGCAAAATACACTGCATTACTCCTGCCCCAATAACAAAGAGACTGGGGATCCCACAGCAGCTGAAATGACCGTTTGGACAAGCACTCCCATCATGCAATCCGGGGTGGGTGGAACCATGCAAATGACATCAGCCTCAAAAGGCCTTTACAACACATCACCAACAGATGGCAGGGTAGGGTTCATAGCGACCCTGCTTACATCCTCCCGCCAGCCAAGAATTGGTGGTCCTGATAAATCACATTCCCTATTATACTAACTCATTGGTATTGAATGCGAAGTTATGGCTAGCAAAAGTAGCCACCCATCTCTGCCTTGTAGCATCCAGCTTAGTCCTTGTTAACACATAAGTCAGTGGATTGTTCTCTGTCCACACCTGAAACTGAGCACCACACAAGCAGTCTCGAAATTTCTCAGTGATGGCCCATTTCAAGACCAAGATCTGTTGCTGGTGGATGGGATAGCGAGTTTCGCTATCAGACAGTCCTCAGCTGGCAAAGCCTACAGATTTACATTTCCTTCCACTCCCTGGTACGGGACTGCTCCCAGACCCTCCAAACTGGCATCAGCATGCAGGATAAACCATTTGTTTGTGTTAAGAAGGACTAGGACTTGCACATGAATCAGTCAAATAATTATTTCCCATAAAGCCCTGTCACTTCTGTTATCCCGTCATGTCCCAAATGGAGAAGAGAGGAGCGCCTCCCGTGTCCCAGGCCAGGAACACCAGATTGGATGTGGGGAGGTGTTCATGACTCAGTCCACGTTTGCTAGTGCTGCAAAGGAGAAGATTTCCTTCCTCAGTCCAGGTCAACTGGAATTGTTGTTGTAGTGGGAGAGAGATGTCTCTCATCTGGTTCTTAGATGCTTTGGTGAGAGGGGATAGGCAGAGGTTTTTTTTTCCCCTTTGCAGCTCACATGGCATATTTCTTCTCTGGTTTTTGCTCTAGCTTGATTTCTCTCTTGCATCTCAGTTTTCTCTTTCTTGGCCTCATTCCAGACCATTCACAGCCCAATTCTCTATCCTAACCCTGAGTCCTCTACTGCACTCTGAATGTCTCATTCTAACCCCACCTCAGAGTCAGCACCTCTAGAACCAGTGCCTTCATCCCTCTGCACTCCAACTCTCTGTCCCATGTACCGTGATTTAGGGTGTACTAATAATATTAATTTGGATAATTTGATGAAAATTTAATTGATTAGCTTACATGTTATTTAATTTAATTGACTTACAAAGTTACATTTGCATTACTGCTATTCAAAAGATACATATGGCATTATATGCAACAAAGATTTGGTTAATATACTCACAGCCTTCCTTGATAACCTGGTGGTAAGAGACACAGGACCAGCCTTGCAGTTCAGGTTTCTCAATTCTTAAATGAAAGATGCAGTGCTTAGAAAATGCTAGTGTTACTTAGGGTTTACTTGAATATGTTAAACTTAAAATCAAAACCTAATAAACAAAGACTAAAAACGTAGGGAAACCGAACTTAACCTAGTTCCCTTGAAACTTAAAATTTAAGAAAAAGTACAGCCTACTGATAGTACATAGAGAGAGAGTGGAGGAATTAAGTCACAATGATAGAGCAAAGTGCTCTAGTGAGGTGGGTTACCTCTTTTATAGGGCACAAGGGCTGGAAATCCTTCCTCCTATGCTCAAATTTCATTCCTCACCCACAAAAAATTAGGGTACATTTACTTCATAGGCTAGTATGTTTGTGCTTGCTGATGACATGTACATGTGCACATAAGTTACCTTGTAGTGTACCTGTTAAATCTGTGGGTACAACACTGAATAAAACCCTATGCTATTCTCCATTGTCGATTGGTCTAGGTAAAGGTCTTGGACAGGTATGGGTACTTATCTTTTTAAGTAACGTGATAAAGGTCGATTTTCCTCTCTGAGTAAAAGGTCACAATATACATATGCTAACTTTGCCTTAGCTTAACATACAGGATATGGCCTGTAGGTTCTCGTAAGTCATGTGTCTCAGTCCCCTAATCATTTTTATTGCCCTCTTCTGGACTCTCTCCAGTTTGTCCACATCCCTTCTCATGTGGGTCCCAACCCCAAAAGTACTCACATTTTACCCCATTGGCCCCAAAATGCCGTCTTTTAACATGTAAATAGGGTGCTGCCATGGTCAAGTCACTCCCGAGCTCTCCAGTGGAGCCTGCTGGCGGAGAACAAGGTGAATATTAGCCAGGATGTCACTCAGTCAAATCCCTCTGCTCCCCGCAGGTGGTATCGGAAAGCTCCAAGATGGCTCATTTCCCTTTCTCTCATCAGCTTCAGGCCCCAGGGTTACAAATGCACAAACCAGTTGGGATTCTCCCCTGGCCTCAGGGTGTGGGGCTGCTCTGAGAGGATGGACTTGCACACTTGGGATATTAGTGCAAAGATACAATTTCAATTTCTCTTAGAGAAATTGGAGGGCAATTTATATTTGGTACAAATCTTATTTAGTGAAAGGAAAGCTGCAGTGACAGCCTGGCTACTGGGGTGCAAAACACCTTCCTCCTGGGAGACACAAGAAGTTAGAAATAGAAATTTACATCGTTTGTTCCAATGTTGGTACAGGTTTAATTTTGCTTCTGTGTAGGTTTGTTTCAGGCTGTGACCATTTTGGTTTATTGGGTTGTTTTGGTTTTTTTAGTTGGAATGGAGCTTTTAATTGACATTTGCTGGATTGAAATGGCTGACTTGCAACACTAGTTTTGACATAGTTCTGCATATTTTATTACGATTTGACCAGTATTCAAGGATTCAATTCCTTTATAGGAGGTTTTAGTGGTCATGCTTATTTATTTGATGTTATTTTATCATTCTGCTGTAGCAGACTTTTTTGATAAAATGTTGAAATTATTAATTTACAGCATTTGTTAGTTTTTATTTTTACAAACAAAGTTTTTCTTAATGTTTGGGTTTTAAATTAAGCCTTGTTTTTGGTTTCAATTTTTCATTTAGGTTTTGGTTACTGATGGGATCTTTAAGAGAACTTTGGATTCAGTACTAAAATTTGGACAGATTTAGAATATTTTAAGTAAACCCTGTTTACTATTTTATTTTAATAAAGTTTGTATTGCTGTAAACCCTATCCCGGGGAAGAGGAGATGAGCCTGGCCTTTAACTGAGAAGGAACAGAGGCTTGGCCCCCGTGAAGGGTGAGGCCAGGTGATGAGGGGCACAGTTCCCCAATTTTTTTTGTCTAGCCCATCTCAGGCCTGGTCTACACTATGCTGTTAAACTGATTTTAACAGCGTTAAATTGATTTAACGCTGCACCCGTCCACACTACACTGCTCTTTATATCAATTTAAAGGTCTCTTTAAATCGATTTCTGTACTCCTACAAAATGAGAGGAGTAACGCTAAAATCGATATTACTATATCGGATTAGGATTAGTGTGGACGCAAATTGACGTTATTGGCCTCATTATTTTACAGTAGCTACCCACAGTGCACCGCTCCAGAAATTGACGCTAGCCTCGGACCATGGACGCACACCACCGAATTCATGTGCCTAGTGTGGAGGCTCACAATCGGCTTTATAATATCTGTTTTATAAAATCGGTTTAAGCTAATTCGAATTTATCCTGTAGTGTAGATGTAGCCTCAGTCCCCCACTAAAGGAGAAGAGTCTGATGCCACCCCTGCTGGTCACTGAGTGTCACTGCTGCTCCATGGGAAACATGCTCTGTGCCTTACCCAGATTGGTGGGAAACACACTCTGTGTATTACCGTGACTGGTCCGTGGGTGTCACTGCTCGTAGAGCGCAGACACACGCTGTGCATTACGCCACCTGACCAGTGGGTGTCACTACTGTAACAAGGGAAACACCTTCTGTGCATTACCTGGAATGACCACGAGGTGCCACTGCTGCTCCTAGGGATACATACTCTGTGTGCTACCCTGATTGGCCATTGAGTGTCACTGCTGCGCCAAGGAAAACACCTTCTGTGCATTACTCTGACTGCCCACTGGGTGTCACTGCTGCTCCAAGGGAGACATAAGAACGGCCAGACTGGTTCAGACGCAAAGTCCATCTAGCCCAGTATCCTCCTGTCTGCTGACAGTGGCCAGTGCCAGGTGCCCCAGAGGGACTGAACAGAGCAGGGAATCATCAAGTGATCCGTCCCCTATTGCCCATTCCCAGCTTCTGGCAAACAGAGGCTACAGGCAGCATCCCTGCCCACCCTGGCTAATAGCCCTTGATGGACCTATCCACTGTAAACTAATCTAGTTCTTTTTTGAACCCTGTTTTAGTCTTGGCCTTCACAACATGCTCTTGCAAGGAGTTCCACAGGTTAACTATGCAACTGCCCTGAGTTTACCCCTCCCTCCCCTGGCCAGGTTGTACATGGAAAAGAGGATGAGGATGAGGAGAGCCATGATGTGTCTATCAGTTGCTGGTGCCTCAGTTTCCTCTAGGCAGCAGTGCTGCAGGCTCCTTTGGTCTGTGCCCATGCAACTGTGTCTGGGGAAGGAGGAGTAAAGGCTCATGCTTCCCAGCCCCACGCCCCACCCCTAGCAGCTGGGGAATCCAGGCCAAATTTAACCCTGGTAGCTGGGCCGGGATTTGCCTGGGCTGGGGTAGGGCTGGGGAGGAATTGGGAGGGAGACAGACGCACCTGCTGTGAGGGAATATCCTCCCATTCCCTGCCAACTCCCTTCAGTCCTTGCAGCACAGCACCCCCTAGCATTTCTTTCTCTGTCATGGGAGCTGTCTGCTGCTTGCTTCTCCCTTAGCATCATCTCTCCCCATCCTGGAGCACTGGCATTGCCCATCCTGTGCAAACAAGAAGGCCCCAGTGTGCCCTGTGGCACTGCCCTGCAATTGTGGGGGCAGCTGTTGGATGGAGCCATATCAAAATATGGGGGTGGGCAAGGCTGGGACCAGGACTCCTGGGTTCTCCCCTCAAATGTGGGAGGAGAGTGGAGATTAGGGGGTAGAGTGCGGGAGGGGCAGGGCTGGGATCCAGGGATACTGCTTTTTCTGGTTTTCTCCACCTACTGCAGCTGCCTTGGTCCTTTCAATGTGTTTCTTGTTCCATATTCATTTGCTGACTTGTGTAACTCACCCCAGAGGTGGCTGCATCTCAGTGTTGGGTGAGGCACCCTTGGCTGCATCACCTCCTAACCACATCTCTCTCCCCCTTCGGGTGACCCTGCAGCACTCAGCAAACATCCACAAGATCATGGGGCACTTTGAGCATTGGGCTGGCAGGGGCCAGGCACCCAGCCCTCCCTCCAGAGAATGGGACCCAGCACTCCCTACTTTTTACAGGGATTAAAAAGGGGCAAAGGGGGGCAAATCAGAGGAGTGGGTGGCCAGGGTCTGAGCAGGGGGTGGAAATTGACTGGTCAGGGGGTCAAGCAGCTGGAGGCAGAGTTAGGAGAGAGACTGAAGGCAAAGTCAGGGAGGGGGGAAGGAGCCAGAGTTAAGCCCAGAGGGAGGCGCTACCAGAGGGTTAAACCCTGGCACAGGCAGGGGCAGAGGGGTAACAGTTATCCCGGTGGGCTGAGACTCCAGTGTTTGCAAACATGGGTGGGGGGAGCAGAGGGCTTTTTTACTTCCCCTCTCACAGGCAGCACCTCTCAGCATGGGCTTCCCAGGGCTGGGCTCTTAAAGGCACAGGCATCCCACTGCCTAGACACTGCAGCTCCTTTCTGATGTAACCAACTGAGGTGCTGCAGTAGGAGACTCAATTCAGTGAAACTGGGCATTCCCTATACGCCCCCCAATCAGGGGGCTGTGCACCCCCTTCCCCGAATTTCCCCAACAGCCCCTCCCTCAGTGGTCAGGTAGTTACATGCAGCGTTGCCAATGTTGTCATTGGTTGCAAATTTGAATGGAAATTGAAACGTTAACACACTTTAAAAGCAGATACAACGTATGAAAACTACTTGTACCTGAGAAAGTAAAATAGGTTTGGAAAGTCTGGACAAAGCCAGGTTTCCTCACACAGCTGTTGTGTTTGCTGACAATGTCGGTGCATTGGCTTCGGCAGTGTTGGCCAACCTTAGAATTTCAAATGATGATTTGTAAGCGAGGTGTGAATGAGCTCTCCCCTGGCAGCTACTGATGACCAGGGTTGAGAGGAGGCTTTGGGACCAGACTGTATTTACATGAACTCACCTACACTGCTGAGGTATCCAGCAGACAGAGCTGGGCTGCCTCTGCTCTAGGTGCCCAGAGGAGGGAAGGTGTGTGGGGCTCCAGTCTGGGAGTCTTCCTCCTGCCAAGCCCTGACTATTAATCCCAGCCCTGTCACTCCTTTCTTCAAGCGCCATATGGGCCAGAGGAAAAGTGTGGTAGGAAGCAAAAGGGCCAAGCTTGTGAACATCAGGTGCAGCAGCAAGAATCCCAACTATCAGGGTAACAAGTTCTAGAGCCCTGACCCATTGTGGCCATCCCAGCCAAAGACCTGGCTCTAGGAGGTGTGAGACACCCAGCAGGAGGGGAAAGATTCACTCTTACACAGCTGGAGACAGGGAAGTTAAGCTCTGGGGTGTTACCATAAGCATCGGTGGCAAGTTTGTAGAAATTTTGGTGGTGCCCAGAACCTGCCCCCAAACTCCACCTCCACCTGCCTAAGGCTCTGGGAGGGGATTTAGGCAGGAAGTCTGGGCTTCAGATCCTGGGCTGGGGATTAGGGTGCAGGAGGGGTGCAGTAGGCTTTAGGATGGAGTTTGGGTGCTGGGTGCAGGCTCCGGCAGGGTTGAGAGGTGCAGGCTCTGGGGATGGGAAGGAGTGCACCCTCTGGGAGGGAGCATAGGGCTGAGGATGAGGGATTCATGATGCAGGAGGGGCTCAGGACTGGGGCAGAGTATCAGGCTTCAGAGGGAGCTCAGGGTTGGGGGTGTTGGAGAGGCTCCAGGCAGCCTGCACTAGGACTCTGGGGCAGCAGTTCTACCCAGAATCCCTGTACTCCAGCAACAGGAGCAGGCAGGAGACAGGCCCCTGCTGCTTTTTGTCAGGCAGGGACGCACCACAGCAGGGGGAGGGGTGCCAGGGCCCAGGGGAAGAGACCCAACTCCAAATATTGCCAGAGCAGGGCCCCCAGCCCTGAATATTCCTGGAGCCCGAGCACCGCAAATGTATATAACCTGCTGCCTATGACCACAAGCCAACACAAGGTCCCACTGAGATTTGAACTCAGATTACAGGATTCAGAGTCCTGAGTGCTGCCCATTACACCATGGGACCAGCTTGTGCTGCCTTCTCTGCACATTGGTGAACCTCATGGGGCTGGCTTGTGTAAGGGGGCTCTTGGCTCTATACTAAAACTTAGTGTGTGTTTGGGGTGGGGGTTGGTTGGCTAGTTCCCAGCACCAATAGAAGGGGGAAGGATCAATGGGAAATCAGGACCCTGAGACTGACAGTCCCCAGGGACAATGGGGAGAGGCCAAAGCTACAAGTTAGCTGCACTGACAGGCCAGGCAGTGTAATGAGGGAGTCACCAGGCCAGGGGGTCCCATCCTCCATGTGAGCTGGAACTGCCTGGGTGAGAGTGGGGCAGAGCTAAGGAGAGAGCAGGAGCCCGAGAAGAGCCGGGGAGCAGAGCTGCGCAGGTGTAGTGCCAGAAACTGCTACATGTAGGAATTTGCAACCTGTAGCAGTTACTGATACCTGAAGTTGTTCTTATTTGCTGACTTATCCTAACTGGCTAAAACTTGACAGTGGTTTCTCTAGCAAAGGCCAGTCCCTGGCCCCTTGGTCCAGACTTCCTCCTTTATATCAGGCTAGGGTGACCAGATGTCAAAGATGAAATATCAGGACATGAGGGGCGGAGCAAAAAAAAAAAACCAGAGGGCCGCCCCGCCACCAAGCGGCAGTGGCACAGCCCCATCTCCAACCAACTCTCGGCTCTGACCCCCGATACACCCCCAGCTCCCCCATCCCCTCACTCCTGGGCCCAGCCTGGGCTCCGAGCTCTGCAGCCGAGCCATGACCCGGGCCCTTCCTGCAGCTCCCGGGCAAGGGGTGAACCAGGCAGCTCCCGGCAGGAGTGTGTCAGCCCCACGTGTGTCTCTGCCCCCCGCCCACCTGGGCCCTGCCTGCTCCACGCTGCCCCCAGCCCCATTGCGCTGCCCCGCAGGCTGCAGGGCTGGAGCAGCTTCCGCGCTGCGCTCCCGGCCATGGGCATGGCCCGTGTGCAAACCTGGGAGGGAGGAAGAATGCTGTGTGCTTGGGAAAGAGGCAGAGCCAGGGCAAGGATTTGGGGATGGATCCAATGGGGGAATGAGGGGGCGGAGTTGGGGGGGGGCAAGTATCCCTCCAGACTATGCCTGTGTGTCGGAGCAGAGGACAAAGTTATTTGTTTGTCCAGGGTCCCGACCAAACATCGGTCGGGACGCGGGACAAACAAGGAAATATCAGGACAGTCCCGATAAAATCAGGACGTCTGGTCACCCTACATCGGGCTTCAAGTTGAGAATCATTTCCTATTCCCGCTCTGCAGGAGGGGAGACTTTTAAACGCGCTGTCTGTGTGACTGCACATGGCTAAGCAAAGAGAACAAACCCCAATCCCCCCCGTGCTTTGGGAGCCAGGTTTGTGGTGGGAATTTTGTGGTTCAGATGACTTCACACCTGGGCATTGTGATTTTTTACCAGTCTCTCTGGCATTGGGGCATTTTTGTGTTCACAGCTGTGATGGCCGAGTGGTTAAGATGTGGGAGTTGAAATCCAATAGGGTTCTCCTGTGCAGGTTTAAATCCTGCTCCCAGTGAGGCCTGTGTTTTAGCCAGTCTCTAACCCCGGCAACACCTCTGTACAACCCCCTGAGACACTCTCAATTCTCTCCCCACCCCAAGTAAATCCTGTTCTGCTCCTTTCATAGAGATCCCTGGGGCACCACCTCACACTGTGTCCCTGAGGGGTCAGGCAAACTCTCAGCACCTGAAGCCGCTGGCACTCACCTGATGCCCCATAGATCAGCCATAGCCCTGGTTCTGCTCCTCTCTCTAGAGTGCGAAAAGAGCCAAGTCAGCGACTCCATGGGAGCTATGGGGCTGCAGAATCAACAGAGAAAAAATAGGTGCTCAGCGCCCATTGACAGCCAGCTCCTCCTCCACACTACAGGCCTTGCTGACAAGCTCCTCCTCTTCCCTTTCAGTGCCTCTCACTTGCCAGTGATCAGCTGTTCAGTGGGGTGCAGGAGGCACTGGGTGGGGAGGGGAAGGAGCAGGGACAGGAAGAGCTGGGGGTGGGAGAGGAATGGGTCAGGAAGGTGCAGGAAGGGAAGAGATGGGACAGGATGGGGTGGGGACTTGGGGGAAGTGGTGTAGTGGGGGCAGGGCCTGGGGAGGAAAGGGGGGGATTTGTCCCATACCCCAGACCCCTCTAGGGCCGGCCCTGAAGGGAAGCACTGACTATTACAGTGGTAATAAAACTGACCAGCATTGCGGGGGAGGCTGAGGGAGATCCGCACTCATCAGGTCTCTTCTCTCCCCCACGGTGAGCCAGACACTGCTCTCTCCTGACTCTCACTCTAGCAGCTGGACGTCAAGGAACCATATCCCCACAGGAAGTTCATTGAGTGTCCCTGTGGTGCTGGGGGGGCTGGTGCTTCTGCTGGCTCTGGGGCTGGCAGGGGGGTTGATGTCTGCACACTCGCAGCTGCCAGGCCGGAGGGGGCACTTGGGACCTTACCAGACTGGCTCAGTGAAGACGGGGGGTTGACAGAGCAATACAGACGCTCTCCAGAGCACGGAGCCGCATCCGCCCATGCAGCCAGGCAATGAGCATTTCCCACAGCCTGGAGCCGAGGAGGAGGCAGCAGCTGCTGTTCCAGCTCCTGAAGGACAGGCCCTGTCAGCCAACAGACACTTCTTACTCACCTCAGCTAATGGTGCCGGGTTCCTCCAGTGGGGGTGTGGAGCAGCCGTTTGTTTTCCTGTCCCTTTTGTGTGCAACTGCTGACAAAAACATTCCAGATAGGGAAGCAACTGGCCAAAATGTTTTCACGCAGGTGCCAAAGTAGCTCAGTTGGGTGAGCGTTAAACCAAAGCTCTAAAGGTCCCTGGTTCAATCCCTGGGTTTGGCAGGCCTTATCATCCCTCTTTATGCAGGGGATGTTTTCTGGGAGCACAGCAGTGCCTGCACCCAAGGTGAGTTCCTGAGCTTGGGTTCTGCAGTAGGAAAACAAAGAACAGGCTTCTGCCCCTAGATGGCCCACCTCACCTTTAATAATGAGAACTGTCTTTCCCAACATGGTAGGAAGAAAGTGAGGCAGGGTAGCCCTCAGGAATGGTGCCAGAGGGCTGCTGGGCAGTGACAGGCAGGGATTGGGGATGGAAGCTCCTCTGTGCAGCTGAGCAATGGCAGTACCAGGGAAGGGGCATCTGTTAAACTGACCCAGCACACCTCTCCTCCTCTGGGCACCTAGAGCAGAAGCAGCTAGTGCTGATGGCTCCAAGGGCAGGCTTAAAAGCCACAGAGCAACTGAGGTCACAGCTAGAGGAGGGCAGGACCATGCCTTTGTGTGGCCTTCAGACAGGCACAAAAACACTTAGCCAGGCTGCTCCCTGCCATACCAAACACCCACTGAAGGTCACCAGCATGCGGGGCAGCTGCTGATGCTCTGTGGATAACATCATAAATTGGTAGGAAAGCAGGGCCAGCCCCCATGGTGAGACCTCTGACTGGTCCCACTCAAGGTGCTCACTTTTGCAGTGGGGCAGGAGATTTTACCCCAAGAGGCTTTTCCCAAGCTGGCGAGAAGCAGAGAAACACCCAGGCTCCAAAGACGCTATATAGTAAGTACCCTCCAACATAGGGTCAGGTGCACACGCCAGCCCGGGCAGTCACCCACTTTCTTTGACAAGTCAGGAAGGGCAAAGGCTAGACTGGAAGCACCTGGGTCTCATGTCCCAGCCTTTGTGACACCCAACCCCCAACTCCTTCCCGGGGCTCTAGCTGAAGCCAGAGCATTGGCCTGAGCAGCCAAGAAGAAGTTCCAGCCCTGAAGGGAACAGGACTTTCAGCACAATGGTAAAACTGCAGAAACACAACCACCAAGGGACTCCAACCCTCAATCTTTTGATCCACACTCAGATACCTTATCCATTAGGCCACATGAGGGTTCCCTAGGACTTTTTTTGCCTCTCTTTTGCCTACCTGCTCGCTCTTGTGGTGAATGGTGAAGATGGTTTCAACAAGCCCAGGCAGCTCAGTTGGTAAAGCATCAGGCTCTTAATCTGAAGGTTCAAGCCCCTCTCTGGGTGCTCAGGTTTTAAGTGGCCTTGTGTGCCAGGAGCCAAATGATTCCTGGTGCTGTCCACCAGCCACATGCAGATTCCCAGAATCCATGGCCATTTCCTGGAAAGGTTCCTTTCCTCAGGAATCAGGAGAGAGGCCACATCTACAGGAGCAGGCCTAGAACAAGCAGTCTCTGGCTGGCAGGAAGCGCTGTGGGGCCAGGTGCTGAGAAAGCTCAGAGGGAGACCAGCAGAGATGAGGGGAAGAGAGACAGAGAAGCAATGAGTACAGAGGGCAAGTGTACAGGGGGTTCAGGTCCGGCTATTGTGGGGAACTTCCCTGGTTTATACATGACCCTGGTGCAATTGGCCAGAGAAAGGATCTCAGTCCCCACCCCCTTACCAGAGGCCTGCCTGACCCCAAGGATGCTCTTTCTACTCTCATGTGTGGTAGAGTCCTCATAACCCCAACAAGGCTGGGCCCAGGAATCCTGCTGAGAAACCAATACTAGTCTGGCAGGGGAATTTGGTTTGAATGTATTATTAGTATTCTCTTCTGATTTCTGAATCAGTTCAGCTCAGTCTTTGTCCTCCAGGTGTGTTTCCAGCTGTTGAGTTATGGGGGAGAGAGGCCAAATCATGGTGTCTCTACCCTTCTTTCATGTTTTCATCCAGCTTGTTAGGAAGCTCCTTTGCTAGGATGTGAATCAAGCAGTGTCCATCCTCACAAGGCAGACTTGTACAAACCATATGATCATTATATGAGAGTGGTGAATATGGGGCTTCCAGGGCGCTGCTTTGAGCACAGCGTGCCACACCTGGGCTTCCATGGCAATGGAGACGTACCCTTACAGTCCATCTCTCCTGGGATAAAGATGGCAGCAGGGCTGGCCTGGCTCATCTGACTTGGGCTCATGGACGTAAAGCTGAGGGGCTAAAAACTGTGGTGCAGCTATTTGTGTTCACACTGAAGCCTGGGTTCAAAAACTCCCACCCCTCGTGGGGCCTCAGAGGTTGGGCTCAAGCCCATATGTCTGCACTGTAATTTTATAGAGGTTTGGAGGGAGTTTAGCAAGTGGAAATAGTAAAACTGCATTGAGGGGAGTGGACCACTGACCTATCGGCTCTTAACACCCAAACTTTTAGTAACTCTATTATCAGTGCCTGTGCGTGTAATTTAAACCATAGGTCCATCTAGTTCTGAATCTTGTCTTCTATCAGTAGCCAATGCCAGGTGCCCCAAAAGCCACTCCCCAAGGCACCACTGGGAGTTGAATCCAGGATCTCCTGTTTACAAAACAGGTACTTTAACCACCTAAGCCATGGTACCTGCTGTTACTTAAAGCATTGTGTCTGCCCACACCTGACTGTCTGCCAATCCCCACTGGGCCCTGACAAACGTTGCCTGTGTTTGGGTTCTGTAAAGCAGAGGAGCAGGTGAAGTTTTGCTCCCAAGGTGTGTGTGTGATTCTTTGGACAGGTCTACACTACAAAATTAGGTTGGTGTAATTACGTTACTTAGGCTGGCAATGCAGTATATCAACCTAATCCCAGGGCAGATAGCGGCTCAGCTGTCAGAACTTTCTGGAGCTATGGAGGGGCCCAGCCCCTGTAGCAGGAATGCAGGGCAGGTGAGTTCACAGTGGGCATTATGGGATACTGGTGCAGGCCAGTTATGGTGATATAATGACCAGCAGCATTTACACTGACAATTTGTCACCTTAAGTTTGCTGCACAAAGCTCTAGGCCTCTCGTCGAGGTGGTTTTATTTTGTCACCAAAACAGGGCAGTTTTGTCGCCAGATGTGGCATTGCAGTGTGTGCACGAGCCAAAAGCTGCTGAACGAGGGAGCATTGTGTGTTTTTCACACACCTGAGCAATATAATGATGCTGAAATAACTCTGTAGTGCAGACCTGGCCAAAGATTCACACACACACAGCTTGCAAGGAAAAGCTCACCTGCTTCTCTGCTTTGCAGAATCCAAACACAAGCAAAGCTTGTCAGGCCCCAGTGAGGATGGCAGGGAGTCAGGTGTGGGCAGACACTGTAGTTAAGCCACAGGTGGGCACCATGGCTTAGCTGGTTAAAGCCCCTGCCTTGTAAGCAGGAGATCCTGGGTTCAACTCCCAGTGGTGCCTTGTTGATTAACTCTTGGGGCACCTGGTATTGGCTGCTGTCAATGGACAAAACACAGAGCTACATGGGCCTTTGGTCCAGCATGGCAGTTTTAATTATACTCACAGGCACTGATAACAGAATTACTGAAAGTTTGGGAGTTAAGAGCTGATAGGTCAGTGGTCCAGCCTCTCACAGATGACCCCCCTCCCTTTGGGACAGGGGCAGATCTGGGCTCTCACACCAATTGCTCATTGTGGCTTCCAGAATCTGTGAGCAGCTCATTTAGTTTGCACCAAGGGTTGAGCCCTGCTTCATGCACCGTGTGTGAGAATGAAAATCCTAAACCACCCTTTGAAATAACAAATGCAGCAGGACGTGTTATTGTCCCTGCCCCAAAGCAGACAGACCAATGGAGAAATGCCATTGAGTCCAGGGTATTACTCCACTGCCATTTTACATTTTTTGCTTGCTAAACTCCCTCCCAACCTTGAGGGCTCCCAGAGCCCAATATTGAGCTTGAGCTGAGATGTCTACAGTGCAAATTTACCACCCCACGGCCAAAGCCTTGGGAGCCCAGCCTCTGAGACCCCATGAGGGGTGAGGGTTTCCAAGCCTGGGCTCCAGTTCCATTCCCAGGAGCCCAAATCAGATCATCCAGGCCAGCGGGATTTTATCACAGTATAGATGCCCTCTTAGGATATGTCTACATTGCAATGTAAGCCCAAGGTTAGCAGAAGTCATGTCAGCAGCCCCAACACATAAACATAAACCACGAGGAAAAGACCCACTCCCAAATAAGCTGGGCAGTGTCCTTTTCCCTACGGTTTGTAAATCCAGCAACCAAAAGTCCTTAAACATGAGCCCCCCCTTGCACCCCACTCACAGCTGTTGTCCTTAGTCAGTGCAAGCCCAGAGGTGCCTCTGTAGAGTTCACCTGCCATCCTGGGTGGAAAATGGGGAAAATAAGAAGGCACCGTATTCACTGTGTTGTCTAGGAACTCACTCAACCCTCCACTGCCACCCTGTCCTAAAGCTGGTTTAACACCTAAATTTTAGTATTGGGACCCCAGCCCACTTGGCCTTGGAACCCTTGTCCCCTGCCTAGCAAGTGCTATTGAATTGAAGGTGAGTCCCTCAGTCGAGGTCTGCCAAGCACAGTTGTGCTGCCCTTGATTCACACAACAAGGATAACAACCCTTTATTTCTCCTGTCCCAATAACAAGGAGACTGGGAATCCAACAAAAGCCAAAAGTGATCATTTTGGCAAGCAACGCAACATATTTCCAATGCACTGTAAAATCCACATGCAGACTCATACACGAAACCTTGCAAGAAAATCTTCCTGAGGGAGTCTGAGGCACCTGCTGCTGGAGGGAAGGAGGGAGCAGTGGTTTGGGATTGAGGGGCACTGGGAATAGGAGGGACCTGTGCTTTGGGATTGAGGAGCAGTGTAAAAAGGAGGGGGCTGTGGGTTGGGACAGAGGAGAAGGGTGAAGAGGAGTAGGTTCTGGTTGGGAGTGAGGAGCAGTATGCACAGGAGGGGCACTGGATTGGGACTGAGGGGCACTGAGAGTAGAGAGGACATGGGTTTAGGCTGAAGAGCATCATCATTTGGGGATCCAGCATGATAGAGGAAGGCAGCAGGTGATTCTAATTCCTTAGGGATATTCTGTTGTGTTTTCTGTGTGTGCGTGTGCATGCAGGGGAGGAACATGCTGTATGCCCAGAGGCCTTTATTCCTCCAGGCTGTAAGGACAGAGAGGATGTCAGGAAGTTGCCCCTTCAAACCCACACACACAAAGGCCCCTCTTAGGAAAGGCACAGTCTTGAAGACAAAAAGTAACACCAAAGAGGACATCAGAAGAACAATTTTTAAAGGTATAGTAAGTAGTTTATTACCTGACCATGGTCTTGAACCCTGGACCATCAGATTAAAAGTCTGACATTCTACCAGCTGAGTTAGCCAATCTCACGGCAAAACAAGTACAAGTTATGCAGAGGAGAAACTAGTCAAGAAAAAGGGAAATGGATACAATATGGGAAACCTGCTGCTCTGTCTCTCTTCCCAGCCCTGGCCTGGCCTGGTATTAGTGCAGGTTAAAAAGACAGGGAAATATTGGCATCTACCAGCCTTTCATAGCTGTACAAGACTCAGGCACAGAACAGAGGTGCCCATCAAAGAGATAATGATAATGATGGGAAGGTTCACAATTGACTCAGTAATTGAATACAAAGGTGCACGTTTGGCAGTTACATTGGGAAATTCTGGCTCCTTCTCAGGCTCAGATTGGCCACCCCGGTCTAGGTGTAGAAGTTACAACATTGAAACTTGAAAGAGGGGCCAATTTCCCCATCATTTCCCACCTTCACATCCAAACACGATGACTTTCTGAATGAACCCGCCTCGTTCAGCCAGAAGATCTTGGGGTGGGTGTAGGAGTCACTGGATAAAATTCTCTGCACTCTGTTCTGGATCAGGTCAGAGCAGAGGTACCTAGTGATCTAGTCTGGCTGTAAAATCTATATATCAAGCCCAATTATGGTGTGAAATTAATCCTCAGGAATGGCTGTTCCCCACCCAGACCCCAGCAAAGGGCTCTCCAAGGAAGGGGGCTTTTGAGGAAGGAAAGAAGAAAGATGTCCTTCTCTCCCTGGAGGAACTGGGCTCTGCGCTTTGGACAGAAAGGAGAGGAAGGAAATGGCCACATGATGGCAGTGGAACCTAAGAAATGAAACACAACAGGCTTCTCTGCACATTGATTCTGCACAGTGAACGAACCTGACTCCTGTATCCTGAAAAGCCAAAAAGCCATTTCTTTGTACGACAGGGAGAAAAGAGTTCCAATCATTCCTGCCCATTTACTTTTGAATTACTTTACATTATAAATAAAATTGTAACAAAATTATTCTGAACTTGAGCTGCCTGTTATTAAAAGCCTGTTCCCCAATTCAGTTCCAACTGCCCTGCTAGAAACACCCCCAGGTCCCTGCTCACCCCAGGAAGAGGAAAAAGAGAACCCCCCACTGGGCACTGCCCTTGGCTCCAGGCTGCTGTCCCAGGGTGTGTGTGGGGACTGATTGTTTGCTGCTGAGGAGGGAGCCAGTACAGGGCTCTGGTGCTCTGCTCCTAGCATCTGCCCAGCCCAGGCTGTCCTCTGCCTCAGCTGCTGCTCCCAGCCTGCTCTAGAGTAAAACAAGCAGGGCTCCCAGGGGAACAGAGGCTGGGACAGGGCAGCAGCCTGGGTTGGGCTGAGAAGATGCTAGGAGTTCTCGTTCCCTGAGAACTGGCCTGGCTCGCTTCTCAATAGCAAACAAACCAATTCCACATCCCCTCCCCAGAAAAATCAGCCTGAAGCCAAGGGCAGCAGGGGACAATTGCCTTTAGTTCCCACCAAGGCAGGAGAGAACCCAGGGCCTTTCTAGCAGAGCTTATGGAACTGACGTGGGGAAACCAGCCTTTAATAACAGGCAGCTCAAGTTGAAACTAAGTGTTTTTAATGATTTCTACAACATTGAATAACCCTGCGATCATAGTGTCATCATCCGTAAAATTGCTTCAGCCTTACAGGTTCTCAAGTACGAAACTAAACATCTCTTCAAATCCAAGGAAGTGGAGATCAGTCAATCTTCAGAGTCATCCCACATAAAATAATCATGTTGTGGTACATACTGGCCCATCATGTGGCCATCGCTTTTCCCTCCTCTCTGTTAAAAGTTTTAGTATTTTGCACAGACTTTCTTCCCTCAGAAGAGACCTGGGAACCAGGGCTGCCAGCCAGACAAACACCTTTAAGAGGAGGCGTAATCTGTCAAAAAATGATCTCCCTCCTTCAATTCAGTGACACCGTGAAACGTTACTTATCAGGGCAGAGCCGGAGGATTGAAAGCAGCTACATCAAGCCCCTGTGTAACTCACAGGAATGAACACAAACACTCCCTTGTATCTGAAGAGATGTTTAGTTTTACCCTTGGCAAACTACAAGGCTAAAGGGAAAGGTGATGGTGGTGTCAGATATAAAGAGTGAAACATGAAACAATCATCATAGTTATGCCCATAGCAACTGTAAATATTTCTATATTCTTCTTATTATCATCAGTGTATTATTTTCTCTGTCATCTAGACATTGACTAGATCTTGACCAAGAAATTTGGATCTTGACAAAATAATCAACTACCTCTCGTTAAGGTAATGGACTTGACACCCACTCGAATGTCTCCACGCAGGTTCAAATACTAACAACAGTGGCGCCTTACAGCCATAGCTTTTAATCAGGGCAATACATTGATACAAATTCCTGTTAAATCATTTCTCAGCCAGAGTCCATCGCCCACATTCCTTAAGACACTGGGCCACCATGTGGACGTTTCATTTCCCTCCCCAATTTCACACAGAGGCACAATTTCCTTTGCACAGATCCAATAACAGTAAAACCTCCCTGTGTCTCTTGTCTGAGCCAGGGCATTCGATTCCAGTGAACCCTTCTCTCCTGCAATGGCAATGGTCAGACAGAGGGGACGTGGTCACCTGCATCCCTGCCAGGGAGATATTGGCTCAGCTCTTTCTTTCTGCTGCTGTTAGTCCATGAAACATCAGGGATGGAATGCAAGGCTGAGCTCACACACCAACCCCTGAAACATTTCAGTGCCCCAGAGAAATCCTGCCCCCGGCTATTGGAATGATATGGTGGAGATTCGAATAGGAAAGGGACTGTCTGAATTGTCAGTGTGAGGAATGAACAACAATCTATAGCAATGTCGTTAGCCACAAACACACTAATCATGTTCCAGCTGGAAGGGAAATGGGCAGGAACTCTTGCTGTTCCCCATGGGCACAATTACACTAATGCACAGCCGTGAGTGTGCTGGGGGAGCTGGTCTGAGCCATTTGAAGTGACAAGTCTGTGAGAACAGAACCATTGTGTAGTGCAGTAGCTGTATATCAACTGGTTGTAGCCGAGTGGTTAAGGTGATAGACTAAAAATCCATTGGGGTCTCCCCATGCAGGTTTGAATCCTGCTAACTACGGAAGCATTAGTGTGTTGTCATTGCTGCTGTCTTAGTGCCTGAGCATCCATGGAGCCAGATCTGGTCTCCCTCTGAGGCTGGCTATCCTTAAAATACTGCTGTAGCCCTGTGGAGTAGACAGCTGCTACAGTGAGGGGTGGGGTTTTCCATCCCTGTAATAGCTGCATTGGCAAAACAATCTTTCCTTTCATTTAGCACTATCTAACCATGGCTTAGGTCAGCTTAATTATACTGGTTCTGGGGAGTTTCACACCCTGAAAGACATACTTGTTAGAGGGTTTGTCCCAATTATAGGCCTGTTACCTTGACGTCTGTAGTATGTAAGGTCTTGGAAAAAATTTTAAGGGAGAAAGTAGTTAAGGACATAGAGGTCAATGGTAATTGGGACAAATTGCAACATGGATTTACTAAAGGTAGATCGTTTCAAACCAATCTGATCTCCTTCTTTGAGAAGGTGACGGATTACTTAGATAAAGGAAATGAGGTAGATATAATTTACCTAGATTTCAGTAAGGCGTTTGACATGGTTCCGCATGGGGAACTGTTAGTTAAATTGGAAAAGATGGGGATGAATATGAAAGTTGTAAGGTGGATAAGGAACTGGTTAAAGGGGAGACTCCAGCAGGTTGTATTGAAGGGTGAACTGTCAGGCTGGAAGGAGGTCACTAGTGGAGTCCCTCAAGAATCAGTTTTGGGACTGATCTTATTTAACCTTTTTATTACTGACCTTGGCACAAAGAGCGGGAATGTGCTAATAAAGTTTGCGGATGACACAAAGCTGGGGGGTATTGCTAACACGGAGAAGGACAGGGATACTATTCAGGAAGATCTGGACCACCTTGTAAACTGGAGTAATAGTAATAGGATGAAATACAATAGTGAAAAGTGCAAGGTCATGCACTTAGGGATTAATAATAAGAATTTTAGATATATGTTGGGGGCGCATCAGTTGGAAGCGACAGAGGAGGAGAAGGACCTTGGGATATTGGTTGATAGCAGGATGACTATGAGTCGCCAATGTGATACGGCTGTTAAAAAAGCAAATGCGATTTTAGGATGCATCAGGCGAGGTATTTCCAGCAAGGATAAGGAGGTGTTAGTACCGTTATATAAGGCGCTGGTGAGACCCCATCTGGAATACTGTGTGCAGTTCTGGTGTCCCATGTTCAAGAATGATGAATTCAAACTGGAACAGGTTCAGAGACGGGCTACTAGGATGATCCGAGGAATGGAAAACCTGCCTTATGAAAGGAGACTCAAAGAGCTTGGCTTGTTTAGCCTGGCCAAAAGAAGGCTGCGGGGGGATATGCTTGCTCTATATAAATATATCAGGGGGGTTAACGTTAGGGAGGGAGAGGAATTATTTAAGTTTAGTACTAATGTAGGCACGAGGACGAATGGGTATAAACTGGATATTAGGAAGTTTAGACTTGAAATTAGGCGAAGGTTTCTGACCATTAGGGGAGTGAAGTTCTGGAACAGCCTTCCGAGGGAAGTAGTGGGGGCAAAAGACTTTTCTGGCTTTAAGACAAAGCTTGATAAGTATATGGAGGGGATGTTATGATAGGATCATTAATTTGGGCAATTGGATTACCACCAGATAGGTCTGCTCAATGGTCTGCAGGGAGATGTTGGATGGGATGGGAACAGAGTTACTGCAGAGAACTCCTTCTTGGGTGCTGGCTGGTGAGTCTTGCCCACATGCTCAGGGTTTAGCTGATCGCCATATTTGGGGTCGGGAAGGAATTTTCCTCCAGGGCGGATTGGCAGGGGCCCTGGAGGTTTTTTGCCTTCCCCTGCAGCGTGGGGCACGGGTCGCTTGCTGGTGGATTCTCTGCAGCTTGAGGTCTTCAAACCAATTTTGAGGATTTCAATAACTCGCTCCTGGGTTAGGGGTTGTTATAAAAGTGGATGGGTAGGGTTCTGTGGCCTGCCTTGTGCAGGAGGTCAGACTAGATGATCATATTGGTCCCTTCTGACCTATGAGTCTATGAGTCTATGAACCCTGTAATATTTACATCTTGAAGTTACAGAGCTAATTCTTTACTTTTTCCTTTCTTTTATTAAAAGATTTCTTTTTTTAGAGAACCTGATTGATTTTTTTTCCTTGTTTCCCTTGTGTTATTCCAGGGGATTGGGATAACTCACCAGAACAGGTGGGGGGGAGACGGGAGGGGGAGAGAAAGAATCTCTCTTTGTTTTCCTTGAATCTGTTTGCCTCTTTGTGGAAAGGAAGGGAGATGCTTCTCTGTATGGTGATTTAAGAGGTTGGATCAGTATCTCTCAGGATAGCCCAGGGAGGGAAACTCTAGGAGGGGGAAAGGTGGGGGAATGGTTTATTACTCCTTGTTTTAAGAACCCAAGGGATCTGGGTTCTTGGGGTCCCCAGAGAAGGCTGGGGAGGTCAGAGTGCTCCAAAACACTATATTTTTAGGTGGTGGCAGCGCTATCAAATCTAAGCTGGTAATTAAGCTTAGAGGATTCAGATGCTAGTATCTCATTTTCTGAACTCTAAGGTTCAGATCTGAGAAGGAATGCTGTGATACTCGTAGTGTAGACATCCCCTGTGATTAACAGCTTTGGTGGCTAATTGAAAGGCTGATGGTTCAAACTCAAGTGAAGATGGAGGTGTTTTTTTTCAGTGATGAGAATCCAGTACATTTTAACAGGCTGAAAATCTCCTCAATGCTGCTCTAGCCTCATTGGTCAAGCATAAGTGACCCTTTCACCAGAGGCATTGGTGGTATAGTGGTGAGCATAGCTGCCTTCCAAGCAGTTGACCTAGGTTCAATTCCCAGCCAATGCAATGATGTGATGTTCTCTCCCCTGGGAATTGGTTTAATTACAGTCACATTGTATCAGTTTAGCAATGGAATGAGAGAATCAATGTCCTGCAGGGCGTTCAACACACAATGGAGGAAGAAAGGGGTGGGACTAGACAATGAGCAGGTGGAGTTATCCTGGTATTACAATGTTTGGTTTATTTTTTTTTTTTAAACTTCCTTTACTTTCCTCTCCCTTTTAGACTTGGAGCCTTTAAGGTCAGAAGGGAGCAATGTGATCATCTAGTCCGACCTGCTGCACGTTACAGGCCAAAAGACCCCCCCTCCCCTCCTGTAATAGACCCGGGAGGGGAGGCAGCTCTGTGCACTGCCCCTACCCCAGGCAGCACATGGAGGCCCTCTGCCACACAGCATGCCCCAAGAGGGAGTGGGGGGCCAAGCAGATGATCCAGCATGAGGGGATCATTCTCATTCGTAGCTGTCCAGCTGTATGGGGCAGGAGGTCCTTGTATTTGGAGCAGTGGGAGTGAACTGCGTGCACTTGTGTCTCTGAGCACAATTTTGTGACTAGTATGGTGTGTGTAGGGGGGGTGAGTGTGAGTGTGGCTGCGGGTGTGATTATTTCTTTCTTTGGGGGTTGGACTAACATGTCCCTCTGGGTGTGTTGTGTGTGAGCGTTCTTGGGATTGTGTGAGTCCCTTTGTGTGTGTGTGTGTGTGTGTGTCACTTACTGCAGAGTACAAAATCCTGCAAAGCCATTTCTTACTGGTTAGCCCAGCAACACACTGATACAAACAGTGTCGCAGACTCACACACACAGAGCAGGGCTCAGCAGAGGGCAGCAGGGACACACATGTCTCCCCTGGGCCAGCTTGGACAATTTCCCATCATGACTCGGCACAATGCTGGTGCCCCCACACGGGGGTGGGCAGTGACTGGGCAGCGGGGGCAGATGTGCTGGATCTGTAAAAGCAGCAAAGAGTCCTGTGGCACCTTATAGACCAACAGACGTATTGGAGCATGAGCTTTTGTGGGTGAATCCCCACTTCGTCGGCTAGATTCAGAAGGAAGCACTTTGGGAAAATCAGTCAAGGCCCTTGGCAGAGCTGGGACACAGACCCAGTGACCCCTGCACCACCCTGGGAGGGCAGTGGGGTTTAGTGGTCAGAGCAGGGAGAGGCTGGACACCAGGACCCCTGGGTTCTATCCTTGGCTCTGGAAGTGGAAGGGGTCTAGAGCAGGGGGACTGGGATCCAGGACTCCTGGGTTCCATAGGGGAGACTGTTTTTCCCTGTGCTTCCCTCCCTAGAGATCCCAGCCCAGCCCCCTAGTGGAGACTGAGCAGGAGTGGGGGGAGTTGTTCTCCCACTTTGGAGTTATCATTCAAACTCCTCCCCCAGGGACTGTGACATCACAGAATCTGCCCCCCCCCCAACACAGAGAAAACTAGTGGGGTTAGGAGGGTTCTAGCTGCACCCACCAGACAACCCTGGTCATTGCAAGAAACCCCCAAAGCTACTTGCACCCACAAAACACCCTCTCAGGGTATACACCCCCTGCTAGGACAGGACCTCTTGCTCCCACCCCTTTTCTTATCACCACAAGCTGCTCCCAGCCAGGCACCACACCCCATTCACACACCTTTTGTCAGTACATAGCTCAGTGGCAATCACTGCCCCAAAGTGACTCCGGTGCAGGCACTCCCCACACGAACTCCCCACACCGGATTCTGTCCACACACAGAGAATTCTCTCTGCCCGGCTCCTTCGGTTCATCTCACTGCTCTCCCTACTGCCGCCAGACACTACTTATCTGCATAACCCCGCATTGTTTGGTTCTTGCTGGCCCGTGCTTGTGCCTGCTGGTTTCCTTCCTGCTGTCCCTGGTGTGTAAAGACAGAAGCATTTTTGAATCTCTTTGAGTTGTTGTTAGTGCTTCAGTTGTTTGCCTTAATCTTATGCCGTTGGATCTCTTTCAGGGTGTGTTTTGGTTCTGAGAAGTAAAAGGCTGCTCTGTGTGTGTGTGGTGTTATGGAGCGAGGTAGCAAAGGTTGGTTGCAGAGGTGGTGCATGTGCCACGAAAATTGTTTCTTGTTTCTCCCAGGAGGAAGGTGTTTTGCACCCCAGTAACCAGGCTGTCACTGCAGCTTTCCTTTCATTAAATAAGATTTTTACCAAGTATAAATTGCCCTCCAATTTCACTAAGAGAAGTTGAAATTGTATCTTTGTACTAATATCCCAAGTGTGCAAGTCCATCCCCTCAGAGCAGCCCCACACCCTGAGGCCAGGGGAGAATCCCAGCTGGTTTGTGCATTTCTAACCCTGGGGCCTGAAGCTGATGAGAGAAAGGGAAGTGAGCCATCTTGGAGCTTTCTGATACCACCTGCGGGGAGCACAGGAATTTGACTGAGTGACATCCTGGCTAATTTTCACCTTGTTCTCCGCCAGCAGGATCCACTGGAGAGTTCAGGAGTGACTTGACCATGGCAGCACCCTATTTACATATTAAAAGCTGGCATTTTGGGGCCAATGGGGTGAAATGTGAGTACTTTTGGGGTTGGGACCCACATGAGAAGGGATATGGACAAACTGGAGAGAGTCCAGCAGAGGGCAATAAAAATGATTAGGGGACTGAGACAGTATATCAACTAGTTGTGGCCGAGTGGTTAAGGTGATGGACTAGAAATCCATTGGGGTTTCCCCACGCAGGTTCAAATGTTGCCAACTACAGAAGCATTAGTGTATTGTCATTGCTGGTGTCTTAGTGTTTGAGCATCCATGGAGCCAGATCTGGTCTCACTCTGAGGCTGTCTACACTTAAAATACTGCTGTAGCACTGGGGAGTAGACAGCTGCTACAGTGAGGGGAGGGGTTTTCCATCCCTGTAATAGCTACATTGACAGAACAATCTTTCCTTTCATTTAGCACTATCTAACCATGGCTTAGGTCAGCTTAATTATACTGGCTCTGGGGTTTTTTACACCCTGAAAAACGTACTAGTTAGAGGGTTTATCCCATCACCCTCCCATTCCCTGGCCCTTCTTGCATGACTAGAGAGCAGCAATACCCGAAGTTCAAAGGTGCAAACAATTCAATGTTTATTGGGGTAAACTTCCAGCAAGCAATGATTCCAGTTTCCTTCCTCTGTATCCCCCTTCCCAGCTCTGACACCACAGAGGCTTGTCTGTGTCCTTGTTCCCATTCCCCTCTTAGCAAAACATAATTCCAGTTCCCCTACCCCATTCCCATTCCCCCCCTTTACTTTCTGATTGACTGCAGACTATATAGTAAAACTGGAGTTCTGCTTAGCTATACCTTAGCCAATCATTTTACTGAAATGTAACTAACCAATCCTAACATACTGTAACATGATTATCTAGCCAATTATACCCCACTGCCTTAATTGGTTTACTCCCAACATATTAATTATACAGCAGACAGAAACAATCACAGAACCAGACAGAGATTATACAGACAAGCAATAGGAAAGTGGGGACTACAGTGACAGAACAACAAAGAAATGAGGATTTCACACCCCAGCTATTGAGCAGTGAGTTGTTGCCAGATGGGATGCTATCATGGCAGAGGTTATGGGTGCTGATTGCTTAACTGTCTGGCCCACAGGGCAGGATTTTGAGGTTCACCATTACTGTCTCAGAATGCTAGCACCCATCTTTTGTTCACTTAAAATGCGAGCAGGGAGATTATAACACCACAGAACTCATGGAGCTCCAGGAAACTTGTAACTTTAGGTCCAGGTGAGTGTGTTTAAAAATCAGCTGTGCTGTGGAAGGTCTCTAGGAGTTGAAAGAGATGTGCCATCTCAACCTCCCTAAAGAGTTCATCAACTATTAATGAAAACTAGGGTTGATAAGTCACATTCTTTGTAGTATCAGGATGGTGGATGGGTCTAAAGCGCTAGTTATGAGACTCATTTTTTCTAATCCTTTGGGTGTTCTGGTCTCTGCATGGAAACGTGGTTTCAAATCCCACTCCTGATATTACCATTTAATTATATCTGGAGAAAATGGCCTCACTTCAATCTTCTTTGGAACAATAGAACCCTATTTGCTTAGCTTTTCTATTCCAGTAGCTGTGAGAGAAGCTCCAAACCAGGGGGAAACAGGGCCTCTTCTCTCGACCGATCAATTTTTGTCTTTCTTCATTCCAAGCCATTTTCTGAGATACATCCATATTTCCCACACTATTGTGTTTAGAGTTCTTTGCTTTTATGAAACTTTAGAATCATCATTTAATTGCCACACAACTGTACTTCTGAAGTGAAGTGAAACAATATTATTTGGATATTCTTGCAGAAGAGTTTTGCTTTCTGACCTGGAAATGAACAGGGCCTACCTGAGGGGCACAATGCTACTCCCTTTTCTTGGCTCATCCAAAAAACATACGTTCTTGATGGCCTTTGTTTTCCTGTTCTTCAAAGGGAAATCAGCTGGTGTAGCAGCTACTGAGAAAGCCTTAGAAAAGGGCTCCAGGTTTCACAGTAGCTGGTTTCTGTTGTGTAGTGGTTATCACATTTGCTTTATATGCAAAATGTCCCTGGTTCAGAAACAGTGCTGCTTTCTCTCTCTTGGTTTCTTATTGCTCCAAGTCTTTTCTCAAATACATCCATAGCTTTTATGATTTCTTCCTCATTATTTTTTTTCCTTTCATGGAGCTTTAAATTCAAAAGGAGAGGTTTAGCTGGCATTTTGAGGGAAGGAACAGACCATCATTTGGGAGACCGCCAGCTCCATAACAAATCTGAGCATAGAAGAATCCCAACCCATTGTCCAGCATATTTAGCTCCCAGCCAGCAGTTTTTCTCTTGTCTTTTTTTTTTTGAGCTAACCTTGAGTCCAGGGCGCACACACTCTCTGCCCCACACATCAAATATGGCCCTGCTGCAAAGTGACCCCTAAGAACCAGCAACCTGCATGAGAGCATGACTGGGGGGAAAGGGTTTCCCATGAAGCGTATAAGCCACTGGATGCGTTGGAAAGAGGCAGCTCTGAGTGTAACAGTCAGCAAAGAAGGTCTGTTTGGGGATGTGGCTCAGTGGTACAGTGCCTGCTTTGCATGTATCAGGCCCTGAGCTCACTCCCCACATTTGCCTTTCACCTCTGCTGCTTTGCTCATGCCCAGCTGGCATGTGGCCCAGCCAGTCTCCCTGCACAAGTTTCAGTCCTGAGCAGTGAGGGCAAAGTGCCAATTGCATGGAAGCTCTGTAGGGGTTTCTGCTCCTAAAGCACCATGGTGACCCTAAGATTCCCATCCACTGAGCTGCTTGATGAGGAAGGACTGGAGAGAAGGGTCCCATCAGCACCAAGGGAGGGACAAGGACATGGAGGAGCAGTCAGTGCTGAGAGAGGAAAGAGGTCAGTGATTTACACAAGACAGGGGACACTGGTTTTTGGAGGGGAAAGGAGGTGAGGCCAGCTTGTTTACAATGATGCTGATGATGAATAGAGAAAAAAGGCTGGAGTCAATGAAACATGAGAGCATAGAAGGAGAAGGGCAGCTCCACAGAGGGCCCTGGGTGCTCATACACCCCAGTTCATAAGTATACAACATCAGACTGGCCACACTGGGTCAAATCAAAGGTCCATCTAGCCTAGTAGCCTGTCTTCTTACAGTGGCCGACCCAAGGTGCCCCAGGGTTCCACAGGTTGACTGTGTGTTATGTGAAGAAATATTTCCTTTTGTTTGGTTTAAATCTGCTGCCTCTTCATTTCATTTGGTGAGCCCTAGTTCTTGTGTCTAGAGGAGTAAATAACGCTTCCTTATTTACTTTCTCCAACCCAATCATTGTTTTATAGACCTATATCATCTCTTTTCCAAGCTGAAAATCTCAGTTTTATTAATCACTCTTCATATGAAAGCTGCTGCATATCCCTAATCATTTTTGTTGCCCTTTTCTGAACCTTTTCCAATTACAATATATCTTTTATCAAGTGGGGTGACAACATCTGCACGCAGTATTCAAGATGTGGGTGTGCCATGGATTTCTGTAGAGGCGCCCTGGCTTGTCCTAGATAGCGAGAATAGACAAACAGGGACCCAGCCCCCTACAGTGATCCCATGGACAAGAATGTGGTTGGTAGTGGGGCGAAGGTTTCCTCTGGACAAAGGGGAGCTGAAATCCCTCAGTGTCCTGGAACTTAAGTAATGAAAGCTTCAAACCCCTCATAGCCGTGCGTTGAGATGCATCAGTAGAAGGCTGGGCTGGAGCAGGGGTCGGCAACCTATGCCAATTTTTAATGGCACGCTGGGGCCTGCCGGGACTCCAGTATGCCATTAGAAATCCTGCCGGCATGGCAACCCGCTGGCCCCTTCCTCGCCTTCCCCCCGAGCCCTGCCGCCGCGCGTGCAGCACTCTGGGGGACAGGGGTCTGCACTCCCGCGGGGCAGCATTTGGCTCTGCAGGGAGCGAAAGATGATCCGCGCTCATCCGGTGCCCTGCCACCCTGCGCGCAGCACTTTGGGGGTGGGGCTGCACGCGTGGCAGCAGGGCTCCGACTGAGCGGGAAGCATCATGGTAAGGGGGCCGGGGTTGGGGGGGGTGGAGTCAGCAGGGGGCAATCAGAGGACAGGGAGCAGGGTAGGTTGGATGGGGGGTGGGATACCGGGGGGGTGGTTGTAGCGGAGGTCTCTGGAGGGGGCAGTCAGGGAGCGGGGGGGTGGATGGGGCTTGGGAGTCCCAGGGTCTGTTAAGGGGTGGGGGGTGGATAGGAGACAGGGCAGTCAGGGAACAGGGAGCAAGGAGGGTCCTGGGGGCACAGTTAGGGGTCTCGGGGGGGGTCAGGGAACAAGGAGCTGGGTGGGTTGGATGAGTCAGGAGTTTGGGGGGGCTGTCAGGAGGTAGGGGTGTGGAGAGTGGTTGTGGCAGGCACAGAGCGGGGGGGTGTATGGGTCCAGAGTTCTGGGGCTCCTGTCAGGGGGTGGGGAGTGGTTAGATAGGCACGGGAGTCCGGGAGGTTCTGTCTGGGTGCGGGGGTGTGGATAAGGGTTGGGGCAGTCAGATACACTCAGCCTTCTCCCCTGCATTGGGTGGGTGGTGCTGCCACTGCCTGCTGGAAAGTCATGAGGGTGGTGGGGCTCTGTGAACAGCTCAGTCCCTGACCCTGGTGGCAGAAATGATGAGATGGAGGCTCCAGCTGTTTCTAGGATTTACTATTTCCACTTGCCTGTGAAGTCCAGCTTTCCCCAGCACATTCACTGTGGTGCAGTTGGGTCACTGTTTCCATGGCTGCACAGCAAAGAATCACTCCCAGTTTCCCTTTTATCTGCAGCAGGGTTAGTCTGTGTTGGTGGTTAACGAGGTGGATCTAGTTGTAAATTGTTATTCATTCCCCACCTTCACAATTCACATAGTCCCTTTCTCATGCAGATTCCCAGCACCTCAGTGATTCTGGTAGCAGGGGTTGGGGCCTGAGATTTTCAGAGTTCCTTTACCCTCCACTTGGAGTGAACTCAATTTTTTTACCATCCCAGAAATTCCATGAAATAACAACAGGGGCATAAAGAAAGAGGGGAGAGAATATTGATCCAGCCTCTGGGGGTTTGGGCTGCTTTAACTCTTGGTAAAAATATGAACTTGATTCCAAGAAGGGAGAGAGGAGAAGCCTGAAGCTGACTTTAGTCCCAGGCTGGGGTCTCCTGAAGGGTAGGAAACATCCTTGGCTGTCACCCAAGGACAGTAGGCTACTGGCAACATACCAGGGCTGGGATGAGAGGGGAGTGTTACATAGACTTTATCACACAGGCCCCATCCTGCTCCTCAGAGCCCACAGGTGAGAATCTAGAGAAGGGTGAGTCATTTCTCAGCTGCATTCTCAGGAGTAGTCAGTAGCCGTCCTTGATCAGAGACCCAGGGGAGCAACCACAGCAGTTCTGCGGAGAGCTTTGGCTGCCAGGGGATCCAGCTCGGAGAGGGAGTGCTGGGGATCTGGAGGGCCAGTCCAATAGGGCTGTCTCAGGAGTCAGAGGTGGCTTTGCCAGTGGGAAGGCGCTAGGCCAGATGTTGGTGGGATGGGGAAGTAGGGAATACAGGATATGAAGCTGGCTAAAATGAAACTGCACAAAAAACCCTTCCTCTTTGCTCCAGCTAAAGGCCCTACTTTGGCCTCTCCCCTTTCATAAAAATCTCCATATCTACCCCAACTGTCAGAAACCCCCTTTCTCCCATGGGTATTTTCACAGTTTCTTCCTTTTTTCATGGTCTCGTACAAATATTTTTGCTCTGGAAATGATCAAGTACATTTAACATGAGAAAAACAATCAAACAACACATCTGTATCTCCTTCTCCAAGCATGGTGTGTCTCAGTTTAGCTACTGAAAAGTCTAGGCAGGCAGAGTCACCTCTGCATTATTTAGCGAAGGGATAGCTCAGTGGTTTGTGCATTATCTTACTAAATGCAGGGTTGTGAGTTCAATTATTGAGGGGGCCACTCAAGAATCTGGGGCAAAATCAGTACTCAGTCCTGCTAGCGAAGGCAGGGGGCTGGACTGAATGGTCCCTTCTAGTTCTAGGAAATAGGGTACCTCCATTATCTATTTTTTCTTACTTCACATCAGACCCAGGACTTGCACCCAGCAGTTCTTGGGGCCCTGGGACAGAACTGAGCTTCACTGGCAGCAGTGAGGGAGAACGGTTGGGACTGAACTATCTGGGGAATATTTTAATCCTTATCTAATTTTCAGAGGATTAAATCAATGCAGCTTCCACTTCTCCGTCTCTCCCAAGGAAATAACGTTTCCGTGTGAAGTACCCAAACCTTTTAACAATAAGAAGTGAAATGAAATGGCCACATGATGGCAACAGACCCTAGGAAATTTCTTAGTCTCTAGGGTGCCACACGTCCTCTTGTTCTGTTTGAGGATACAGACTAACACAGCTGCTCCTCTGAAACCTATGAGCAGGGCCGGTGCAACCATTTAGGCGGACTAGGCGGTTGCCTAGGGCACCAAGATTTGGGGGCGCCCAAAAGTGGCACTCCCCAATTTTTTTTAAATGGTTGAGCAGCCGCTGCTGCTGGGACAGAGAGGGAGTCTGAGCTGCTGGCCTGGGTCAGGACGCTGCCGCGGCAGCTGGCAGCCCAGGGCCCCCCCGGGTCAGGGCGCCGCCCCGGCAGCTGACAGCCCAAGGGGTCCCCTGGGTCAGCGCGCCGCCCCGGCAGCCGGCAGCTCAGGGCCCGCCCCCGGGTCAGGGCACCACCGGGGCAGCCGGCAGACCAGGGCCCCCCTGGGTCAGGGCGCCGACGGGGCAGCCGGCAGCCCACGGCCCCCCCGGGTCAGGGCGCCGACGGGGCAGCCGGTAGCCCAGGGGGTCCCCTGGGTCAGGGCGCCGCCGCAGCAGCTGGGAGCCCAGGGGGTCCCCTGGGTCAGCGCGTCACAGAGGCAGCCGGCAGCCCAGGCCCCCCCCTGGTTAGGGCATCGCTACGGCAGCCGGCAGCCCAGGGGGTCCCCTGGGTCAGCGCACCAGCAGCAGCCGGCAGCCCAGGCCCCCCCTGGATCAGGGCACCACCGCGGCAGCCCAGAGGTTCTGGCTGCCTGCGGCGCGCTGACCCAAGGGAATCCCTGGGCTGCAGGCAGAGGCTCAGAATCCCTCTCCCTCCCAGAGCAGGAGATCCAGCCTGTGCCATTTTTTTCGTTGCTGGCGGGGGCGCCGGCGGCTGGGCAGAGCTGCACAGCTCTGCTTAGGGCACGTGGCAGGAGCCCTGCGAGGGCAGCACAACACCAGGGCTTCTTGAGGAAAGTGGGGGCTGCCCCCTGGCTCAGCCTCCACGTCAGCCCAGCGAGGGGCATGGAGAAGAAAAGAGACTCAGCCGGGGTCTGCTGGAGCGGGGGAAGAACGAGGTCCCCGATGCTCATGCGCTGGGCAAGGTGAGCAAGTGATTCCCCACAGCTTGGCCTCAGGTGCCTGTGCTCCTGCCCCCTTGGTCCTTGGCTGGGCCCTGCTGCTGCTCCCCTTGTGCCTGCACGGCTGGAGAGAACAGCAGCCTGCAGAGCTGAGCTGCCCCAGTGCCCCCAGGCACCCCCTGACCCCATCCCCCCCACGGCCCTGACCCCCAGCTCCGAGCCCAGCCCCTCTGAGACGGAAACCCCCTGACCCCATCCCCCCCACAGTCCTGACCCCAGCTCCGAGCCCAGCCCCTCTGAGCTGGAAACCCCCGTGACCCCATCCCCCCAACAGCCCTGACCCCAGCTCCAAACCCAGTCCCTCTGAGCTGGAAACCCCCTGACCCCATCCCCCCCATGGCCCTGACCACCAGCTCCGAGCCCAGCCCCTCTGAGCTGGAAACCCCCTGACCCCATCGCCCCTACAGCCCTGACCCCCACCTCCGAGCCCAGCCCCTCTGAGCTGGAAACCCCCTCGACCCCATCCCCCCACAGCCCTGACCCCCAGCTCCGAGCCCAGCCCCTCTCAGCTGGAAACCCCCTCGACTCCATCCCCCCCACAGCCCTGACCTCCAGCTCTGAGCCCAGTCTCTCTGAGATGGAAACCCCCTCGACCCTATCCCCCACACAGCCCTGACCCCCAGCTCTGAGCCCAGTCCCTCTGAGCTGGATACCCCCTCGACCCCATTCCCCCCAGAGTCCTGACCCCCAGCTCCGAGCCCAGCCCCTCTGAGCTGGATACCCCCTCGATCCCATCCCTCCCGAGCCCTGACCCCCAGCTCAGAGCCCAGCCCCTTTGAGCTGGAAGCCCCCTCGAGCCCATCCCCCCACTGCCCTGACACCCAGCTCCGAGCCCAGCCCCTCTGAGCTGGAAACCTCCTGACCCCATCCCCCCCACAGCCCTGACCCCCAGCTCCGAGCCCAGCCCCTCTGAGCTGGATACACCCTCGCGCCCATCCCCCCACTGCCCTGACCCCCAGCTCCGAGCCCAGCCCCTCTGAGCTGGAATCCCCCTCGCGCCCATCCCCCCACTGCCCTGACCCCCAGCTCCGAGCCCAGCCCCTCTGAGCTGGAATCCCCCTCGCGCCCATCCCCCCACTGCCCTGACCCCCAGCTCCGAGCCCAGTCCCTCTGAGCTGTAAACCCCCTCGACCCCATCCCCCCCACAGCCCTGACCCCCAGCTCCAAGCCCAGCCCCTCTGAGCTGGAAACCCACTCGACCACATCCCCCCACAGCCCTGACCTCCAGCTCCGAGCCCAGCCCCTCTGAGCTGGAAACCCCCTCGACACCATCCCCCCCACAGCCCTGACCCCCAGCTCCGAGCCCAGTCCCTCTGAGCTGTAAACCCCCTCGACCCTATCCCCCACACAGCCCTGACCCCCAGCTCTGAGCCCAGTCCCTCTGAGCTGGATACCCCCTCGACCCCATCCCCCCCAGAGTCCTGACCCCCAGCTCCGAGCCCAGCCCCTCTGAGCTGGATACCCCCTCGATCCCATCCCTCCCGAGCCCTGACTCCCAGCTCAGAGCCCAGCCCCTTTGAGCTGGAAGCCCCCTCGAGCCCATCCCCCCACTGCCCTGACCCCCAGCTCCGAGCCCAGTCCTTCTGAGCTGGATACCCCCTGACGCCATCCCCCGCACAGCCCTGACCCCCAGCTCTGAGCCCAGTCTCTCTGAGCTGGATACCCCCTCGACCCCATCCCCCCCAGAGCCCTGACCCCCAGCTCCGAGCCCAGCCCCTCTGAGCTGGATACACCCTCGATCCCATCCCCCCCAGCCCTGACCCCCAGCTCCGAGCCCAGCCCCTCTGAGCTGGATACACCCTCGATCCCATCCCTCCCCAGCCCTGACCCCCAGCTCCGAGCCCAGTCCCTCTGAGCTGGAAACCCCCTGACCCCATCCCCCTCACAGCCCTGACCCCCAGCTCCGAGTCCAGTCCCTCTGAGATGGAAACCCCCTCGACCCCATCCCCCACACAGCCCTGATCCCCAGCTCCGAGCCCAGTCCCTCTGAGTTGTAAACCCCCTCGATCCCATCCCCCCCACAGCCCTGACCCCCAGCTCCAAGCCCAGCACCTCTGAGCTGGAAACCCCCTCGACCCCATCCCCCCACAGCGCTGACCCCCAGCTCCGAGCCCAGCCCCTCTGAGCTGGAAACCCCCTCGATCCCATGCCCCCCATAGCCCGGACCCCCAGCTCCGAGCCCACTCCCTCTGAGCTAGAAACCCCCTCGACCCCATCCCCCCCACAGTCCTGACCCCCAGCTCCGAGCCCAGTCCCTCTGAGCTGGAAAACCCCTGACCCCATCCCCCCTACAGCCCTGACCCCCAGCTCTGAGCCCAGCCCCTCTGAGCTGGAAACCCCCTCGACCCCATCCCCCCACAGCTCTCACCCCCAGCTCCGAGCCCAGCCCCTCTCAGCTGGAAACCCCCTCGACCCCATCCCTCCCACAACCCTGACCCCCAGCTCCGAGCCCAGTCCCCTTGAGCTGGAAACCCCCTCGACCCCATTCCCCCCACATCCCTGACCCCCAGCTCCGAGTCCAATCCCTCTGAGATGGAAACCCCCTCGACAATATCCCCCACACAGCCCTGATCCCCAGCTCTGAGCCCAGTCCCTCTGAGCTGGATACCCCCTCGACCCCATCCCCCCACAGCCCTGACCCCCAGCTCCGAGCCCAGTCCCTTTGACCTTGAAACCCCCTGACCCCATTCCCCCCCACAGCCCTGACCCCCAGCTCCGAGCCCAGTACCTCTGAGCTGGAAACCCCCTGACCCCATCCCCCTCACAGCCCTGACCCCCAGCTCCGAGTCCAGTCCCTCTGAGATGGAAACCCCCTCGACCCCATCCCACACACAGCCCTGACCCCCAGCTCTGAGTCCAGTCCCTCTGAGCTGGATACGCCCTCGACCCCATCCCCCACACAGCCCTGATCCCCAGCTCCGAGCCCAGTCCCTCTGAGTTGTAAACCCCCTCGATCCCATCCCCCCCACAGCCCTGACCCCCAGCTCCAAGCCCAGCACCTCTGAGCTGGAAGCCCCCTCGACCCCATCCCCCCACAGCCCTGACCCCCAGCTCCGAGCCCAATCCCTCTGAGCTGGAAACCCCCTCGACACCATCCCCCCCACAGCCCTGACCCCCAGCTCCGAGCCCAGTCCCCTTGAGTTGGAAACCCCCTCGACCCCATTCCCCCCACATCCCTGACCCCCAGCTCCGAGCCCAATCCCTCTGAGCTGGAAACCCCCTCGACTCCATCCCCCCCACAGCCCTGACCTCCAGCTCTGAGCCCAGTCTCTCTGAGATGGAAACCCCCTCGACCCTATCACCCACACAGCCCTGACCCCCAGCTCCGAGCCCAGCCCCTCTGAGCTGGATACCCCCTCGATCCCATCCCTCCACAGCCCTGACCCCCAGCTCCGAGCCCAGCCCCTTTGAGCTGGAAGCCCCCTCAAGCCCATCCCCCCTCTGCCCTGACCCCCAGCTCCGAGCCCAGTCTGTCTGAGCTGGAAACCCCCTGACGCCATCCCCCGCACAGCCCTGACCCCCAGCTCTGAGCCCAGTCCCTCTGAGCTGGATAACCCCTCGACCCCATCCCCCCCACAGCCCTGACCCCCAGCTCCGAGCCCAGTCTCTCTGAGCTGGAAACCCCCTGACCCCATCGTCCCTACAGCCCTGACCCCCACCTCTGAACCCAGCCCCTCTGAGCTGGAAACCCCCTCGACCCCATCCCCCCACAGCCCTGACCCCCAGCTCCGAGCCCATCCCCTCTCAGCTGGAAACCCAATCGACCCCATTCCCCCCACATCCCTGACCCCCAGCTCCAAGCCCAATCCCTCTGAGCTGGAAACCCCCCTCGACTCCATCCCCCCCACAGCCCTGACCTCCAGCTCTGAGCCCAGTCCCTCTGAGCTGGAAACCCCCTGACCCCATCCCCCACACAGCCCTGACACCCAGCTCTGAGCCCAGCCCCTTTGAGCTGGAAGCCCCCTCGAGCCCATCCCCCCACTGCCCTGACCCCCAGCTCCGAGCCCAGTCCTTCTGAGCTGGAAACACCCTCGACCCCATCCCTACACAGCCCTGACCCCCAGCTCCGAGCCCAGCCCCTTTGAGTTGGAAGCCCCCTCGAGCCCATCCCTCCACTGCCCTGACCCACAGCTCCGAGCCCAGTCCGTCTGAGCTGGAAACCCCCTGACGCCATCCCCCGCACAGCCCTGACCCCCAGCTCTGAGCCCAGTCCCTCTGAGCTGGATACCCCCTCGACCCCATCCCCCCCACAGCCCTGACCCCCAGCTCCGAGCCCAGCCCCTCTCAGCTGGAAACCCCCTCGACCCCATCCCCCCACAGCCCTGACCCCCAGCTCCGAGCCCAGTCCCCTTGAGCTGGAAACCCCCTCGACCCCATTCCCCCCACATCCCTGACCCCCAGCTCCGAGCCCAATCCCTCTGAGCTGGAAGCCCCCTGACGCCATCCCCCGCACAGCCCTGACCCCCAGCTCTGAGCCCAGTCTCTCTGAGCTGGATACCCCCTCGACCCCATCCCCCCACAGCCCTCACCCCCAGCTCCGAGCCCAGTCCCCTTGAGCTGGAAACCCCCTGACGCCATCCCCCGCACAGCCCTGACCCCCAGCTCTGAGCCCAGTCTCTCTGAGCTGGAAACCCCCTCGACCCCATTCCCCCCACAGCCCTGACCCCCAGCTCCGAGCCCAATCCCTCTGAGCTGGAAACCCCCTGACGCCATCCCCCGCACAGCCCTGACCCCCAGCTCTGAGCCCAGTCTCTCTGAGCTGGATACCCCCTCGACCCCATCCCCCCACAGCCCTCACCCCCAGCTCCGAGCCCAATCCCTCTGAGCTGGAAACCCCCTGACGCCATCCCCCGCACAGCCCTGACCCCCAGCTCTGAGCCCAGTCTCTCTGAGCTGGATACCCCCTCGACCCCATCCCCCCACAGCCCTGACCCCCAGCTCCGAGCCCAGTCCCTCTGAGCTGGATATCCCCTCGACCCCATCCCCCCCACAGCCCTGACCCCCAGCTCCGAGCCCAGTACCTCTGAGCTGGAAACCCCCTGACCCCATCCCCCCTACAGCCCTGACCCCCAGCTCCGAGCCCAGCTCCTCTGAGCTGGAAACCCCCTCGACCCCATCCCCCCACAGCCCTGACCCCCAGCTCCGAGCCCAGCCCCTCTCAGCTGGAAACCCCCTCGACCCCATCCCCCCCACAGCCCTGACTCCCAGCTCCGAGCCCAGTCCCCTTGAGCTGGAAACCCCCTCGACCCCATTCCCCCCACATCCCTGACCCCCAGCTCCGAGCCCAATCCCTCTGAGCTGGAAACCCCCTCGACTCCATCCCCCCCACAGCCCTGACTTCCAGCTCTGAGCCCAGTCCCTCTGAGCTGGATACCCCCTCGACCCCATCCCCCCCAGAGCCCTGACCCCCAGCTCCGAGCCCAGCCCCTCTGAGCTGGATACCCCCTCGATCCCATCCCTCCACAGCCCTGACCCCCAGCTCCGAGCCCAGCCCCTCTGAGCTGGAAACCCCCTCGACCCCATCCCCCCACAGCCCTGACCCCCAGCTCCGAGCCCAGTACCTCTGAGCTGGAAACCCCCTGACCCCATCCCCCCTACAGCCCTGACCCCCAGCTCCGAGCCCAGCCCCTCTGAGCTGGAAACCCCCTCGACCCCATCCCCCCACAGCCCTGACCCCCAGCTCCGAGCCCAATCCCTCTGAGCTGGAAACCCCCTCGATCCCATCCCTCCCCAGCCCTGACCCCCAGCTCCGAGCCCAGCCCCTCTGAGCTGGATACCCCCTCGATCCCATCCCTCCCCAGCCCTGACCCCCAGCTCCGAGCCCAGCCCCTTTGAGCTGGAAGCCCCCTCGAGCCCATCCCCTCACTGCCCTGACCCCCAGCTCCGAGCCCAGTCCGTCTGAGCTGGAAACCCCCTGACGCCATCCCCCGCACAGCCCTGACCCCCAGCTCTGAGCCCAGTCTCTCTGAGCTGGATACCCCCTCGACCCCATCCCCCCCAGAGCCCTGACCCCCAGCTCCGAGCCCAGCCCCTCTGAGCTGGATACACCCTCGATCCCATCCCTCCCCAGCCCTGACCCCCAGCTCCGAGCCCAGCCCCTCTGAGCTGGAATCCTCCTCGAGCCCTGACATAACCTTATTCCCAGTTTTGGACCTTAGCGTCCAAAATATGGGGGTTAGCATGAAAACCTCCAAGCTTAGCCACCAGCCTGGACCTGGTACCTGCTGCCACCACCCAAAAATTAGAGTGTTTTGGGGCACTCTGGTCCCTCTGAAAAACCTTCCCTGGGGACCCCAAGACCCAAATCCCTTGAGTCTCACAACAAAGGGAAATAATCCTTTTTCCCTTCCCCCCTCCAGGTGCTCCTGGAGAGATACACAGACACGAGCTCTGTGAATCCAAACAGAGTGAATCTCCCTCTCTGTTCCCACTCCTGGAAACAAAAAGTACTTTCCTATTCCCCCAGAGGGAATGCAAAATTAGGCTAGCAATCCAACACACAGATCTCCCTTTGATTTCTTCCTCCCACCAATTCCCTGGTGAGTACAGACTCAATTTCCCTGAAGTAAAGAAAAACTCCAACAGGTCTTAAAAGAAAGCTTTATATAAAAAGAAAGAAAAATACATCCAAATGTTCTCTCTGTATTAGATGATACAACACAGGGTCAATTGCTTAAAAGAATATTGAATAAACAGCCTTATTCAAAAAGAATACAACTCAAAGCACTCCAGCACTTATATTCATGCAAATACCAAAGAAAAGAAACCATAGAACTTACTATCTGATCTCTTTGTCCTTACACTTAGAAACAGAAGACTAGAAAGTAGAACTACTTCTCCAAAGCTCAGAGAAAGCAGGCAGCCAGAAAACAAAGACTCAGACACACAATTTCCTCCACCCAAAGTTGAAAAAATCCGGTTTCCTGATTGGTCCTCTGGTCAGGTGCTTCAGGTGAAAGAGACATTAACCCTTAGCTATCACCCTTAGCTATCTGTTTATGACAAGCCCATCCCCCCACTGCCCTGAGCCCCAGCTCCGAGCCCAGTCCCTCTGAGCTGGAAACCCCCTCGATCCCATGCCCCCCACAGCCCGGACCCCCAGCTCCGAGCCCAGTCCCTCTGAGCTGGAAACCCCCTCGACCCCATCCCCCCCACAGCCCTGACCCCCAGCTCCGAGCCCAGTCCCTCTGAGCTGGAAACCCCCTCGACCCCATCCCCCCCACAGCCCTGACCCCCAGCTCCGAGCCCAATCCCTCTGAGCTCGAAACCCCCTCGACTCCATCCCCCCCACAGCCCTGACCCCCAGCTCTGAGCCTAGTCCCTCTGAGATGGAAACCCCCTCGACCCTATCCCCCACACAGCCCTGACCCCCAGCTCCGAGCCCAGCCCCTCTGAGCTGGATACCCCCTCGATCCCATTCCTCCACAGCCCTGACCCCCAGCTCCGAGCCCAGCCCCTTTGAGCTGGAAGCCCCCTCGAGCCCATCCCCCCACTGCCCTGACCCCCAGCTCCGAGCCCAGTCCGTCTGAGCTGGAAACCCCCTGACGCCATCCCCCGCACAGCCCTGACCCCCAGCTCTGAGCCCAGTCCCTCTGAGCTGGATACCCCCTTGACCCCATCCCCCCCCACAGCCCTGACCCCCAGCTCCGAGCCCAGTACCTCTGAGCTGGAAACCCCCTGACCCCATCCCCCCTACAGCCCTGACCCCCAGCTCCGAGCCCAGCCCCTCTGAGCTGGAAACCCCCTCGACCCCATCCCCCCACAGCCCTGACCCCCAGCTCCGAGCCCAGCCCCTCTCAGCTGGAAACCCCCTCGACCCCATTCCCCCCACATCCCTGACCCCCAGCTCCGAGCCCAATCCCTCTGAGCTGGAAACCCCCTCGACTCCATCCCCCCCACAGCCCTGACCTCCAGCTCCGAGCCCAGTCCCTCTGAGCTGGATACCCCCTCGACCCCATCCCCCCCAGAGCCCTGACCCCCAGGTCCGAGCCCAGCCCCTCTGAGCTGGATACCCGCTCGATCCCATCCCTCCCCAGCCCTGACCCCCAGCTCCGAGCCCAGTCCCTTTGAGCTGGAAGCCCCCTCGAGCCCATCTCCCCACTGCCCTGACCCCCAGCTCCGAGCCCAGTCTGTCTGAGCTTGAAACCCCCTGACGCCATCCCCCGCACAGGCCTGACCCCCAGCTCTGAGCCCAGCCCCTCTGAGCTGGAATCCTCCTCGAGCCCATCCCCCCACTGCCCTGACCCCCAGCTCCGAGCCCAGTCCCTCTGAGCTGGAAACCCCCTCGATCCCATGCCCCCCACAGCCCGGACCCCCAGCTCCGAGCCCAGTCCCTCTGAGCTGGAAACCCCCTCGACCCCATCCCCCCCACAGCCCTGACCCCCAGCTCCGAGCCCAGTCCCTCTGAGCTGGAAACCCCCTGACCCCATCCCCCCTACAGCCCTGACCCCCAGCTCTGAGCCCAGCCCCTCTGAGCTGGAAACCCCCTCGACCCCATCCCCCCACAGCCCTCACCCCCAGCTCCGAGCCCAGCCCCTCTCAGCTGGAAACCCCCTCGACCCCATCCCCCCCACAGCCCTGACCCCCAGCTCCGAGCCCAGTCCCCTTGAGCTGGAAACCCCCTCGACCCCATTCCCCCCACATCCCTGACCCCCAGCTCCAAGCCCAATCCCTCTGAGCTGGAAACCCCCTCGACTCCATCCCCCCCACAGCCCTGACCCCCAGCTCTGAGCCCAGTCCCTCTGAGATGGAAACCCTCTCGACCCTATCCCCCACACAGCCCTGACCCCCAGCTCTGAGCCCAGCCCCTCTGAGCTGGAAACCCCCTCGACCCCATCCCCCCACAGCCCTGACCCCCAGCTCCGAGCCCAGTCCCTTTGAGCTGGAAACCCCCTCGACCCCATCCCCCCCACAGCCCTGACCCCCAGCTCCGAGCCCAGTCCCTCTGAGCTGGAAACCCCCTTGACTCCATCCCCCCCACAGCCCTGACCCCCAGCACCGAGCCCAGCCCCTCTGAGCTGGAAACCCCCTTGACTCCATCCCCCCCACAGCCCTGACCCCCAGCACCGAGCCCAGCCCCTCTGAGCTGGAAACCCCCTTGACTCCATCCACCCCACAGCCCTGACCCCCAGCTCCGAGCCCAGTCCCTCTGAGCTGGAAACCCCCTGACCCCATCCCCCCCACAGCCCTGACCCCCAGCTCTGAGCCCAGTCCCTCTGAGCTGAAAACCCTCTGACCCCATCCCCTTCACAGCTCTGACCCCCAGCTCCGAGCCCAGTCCCCCTGAGCTGGAAACGCCCTTAGCCAATCCCCCCCACAGCCCTGACCCCTGGTCAGACCCCAGTCCTTCTGAGCTGGAAACCCCCTCGACACCATCCCCCCCACAGCCCTGACCCCCAGCTCCGAGCCCAGTCCCTCTGAGCTGGAAACCTCCTCGACCCCATCCCCCCTACAGTCCTGACCCTCAGGTCCGAGCCCAGTCCCTCTGATCTGGAAACCCCTTGACCTCATCCCCCCCACAGCCCTGATCCCCAGCTCTGAGCCCAGTCCCTCTGAGCTGGAAACCCCTTGACGCCATCCCCCCCACAGCCCTGACCCCCAGCTGACAGATAGTGTCCCTAACACAGTTATTGCTGTTCGCATCCTCTTGACTCTCCTAGTTTCTGTGGCCAGTGGTGAGCGAAGCTTCTCGAAGCTCAAATTGATAAAAACATACATGCGAACATCAATGTTGCAACAAAGACTTGTTGGGCTATCTACCTTGTCACTAGAACATGACTTTGCTCACAGCATTGACTTGGAGGAACTTGTTTTTAAATTTGCTAAACTTAAAGCGCAGAAACATGAATTCTAAATTATAACATGTTACTCCGTGACTGTGTATTGTCTATAATGTATGTGATTTTTTTGTGGGGGGAGGCGCAAGTTGAAAGTTTCGCGTAGGGCACAAAATATGCTTGCACTGGCCCTGCCTATGAGATGAGAAGCCATGTTTTTGTTCAATGAGCATTGAAGCTGAAAAGGGAGATGTTTTCCTCGTTGATTTCTAGGCCCCCACTCTAATGCCCTAAACACCCCTTTCCTCCCACAGCCAGGAATAGAACCCCACGGTCATGACTACTGGCCTCCCTGACCCTGCTCCCTGTGACAAAGGAAAAACCTCTGAAACTCCTGTACTGGCCCCTCACCTCCCTACTTGAGCTGCACTTGAAACCCAATGAGGTTTCCTTGGGCAGTTTTGACACTCCCAGGAAGGGTGTAATTTTAGGAGCAGGTTCCAAATAGTGCAATTAACCAGCTAGAAGGGGCAGCAGGTGTCAGCACAGGAGCCATTGAAATAACTCCGCACTTACTTAGACGCAGACATAACAAGCTCTATGGCTGGTAAACGTACAGAGACTGCTCCTGCTCATGAACTAGCAGCCCATAACCTGTAAACAGCTGCCATTTGAATGCATCTGAAAGTTACACAGAACAACGATCTGTGTTAAAGGAAGGCTGCCATTTATTAGAGCCCCAATTGATGCCGTGTGCACAAAGAGAGGTTTCAATGTGTAACCGGGAGTTTGGTAAATTTTGGTTATTTTATTTTTCTAAGAGGTTCCTGTCCACCTCCAGTAGAGTTTTCAGTCCCAATGGCAACTTAGGAAATGTAATACAGACTAGTCCATTCCTCCCAAGTGGATGTGGTTCTTGTTCGTCTGCACATTGTAGCCCATGGAGGCTAAGGACCTGAAAATGTGTTTTCACGTGCCTTTGTTTAATTGATGAAAACAAACCTAGACACTTAGAGGATTGGAAGTGATTTCAGCTGGGGGACACGTTTGCTAGGTTTTTATGCATTTGCACAGGAAAACATTGAGGGTGCACATGTATTTCAGGGACCCCCATTTAGTGGAGCTCCTGAATATATTGGAAATAGAATCATCTTTACTGAAGAAACAGGTTTGTGAGGGAGCACTTGGATTTGAACTAAGGACCACTTGATTTGCAGTCAAACACTTTCCCACTGAGCTATACCCCCATGATATTTGCATAGGCAAATCAGTGATCTTAAGGATTTTGAAGGACAGGCTCTGCCTCAGAGAGCTCCTTTTCTATTCCCAGACCACAGGGGTTTTAAAAATGGGGTTTGATTAAATTTTATATACACATGTAGACACCACAGCTTCCACATACACCAGCATAGCTTCCCCCCACTGACATAGCTACCACCTCTCGAGGAGATGGATTAACTGCACGGACGGGACAGCTCTCTCCCCTCCACTTAGAGCATCTTCATTATTTATGAATAGGTGGGAAATAACCTCCTGAATGGAAAGGAACCAATTTATCAAATATTGCTGTGTCTGCATTCAATATGGGGAATTGGTCATATTGGGCTGGATTAATAGGAACATTGCAAGCAGATAGAGGGAAGTGATTATTCCCCTCCATTCAGCACTGGTGAGGCCACATCTGGAGCATAGCATCCAGTTTTCACACCCCCCCCCCACTACAGAAACAAATTGGAGAGAGTTTAGGGGAGGGCAACAAAAATGATTAGGAGGCAGGGGACTTACGAGGAGAGGCTGAGGGCAGCGCTGCCCAGAGGGAGGGCAGGTGGGGCAATTTGCCCCAGGCCCCGCAGGGGCCCCTATGATCATATAGTATTCTATAGTATTGCAACTTTTTTTTATGGAAGGGGCCCCTGAAATTGTTTTGCCCCAGGCCCCCTGAATCCTGTGGGCAGCCCTGCCCAGCCTGTGGTGCTGTCCCCCCACTCCACTCATTCTCCTCCTTCTGAGGCCCCACTTGTGCTCTGCCCTCAATCCCATTTGGCCACTTCCCACACCTGCTCTTTGGCTGAGGCCTGCTGGTCCACCTTTCGCTCGCTCCTCTCCTCCCCCAAGACCTCCTCGCGCCACTCCACCCTCTACCCCAAGGTCTGCCTGCTGCCCACACCTCTCTGCCCCCTCCCCTGAGACTCACCCTGCCCATTGCCCACACCTCTCTGCCCCCTCCCCGAGACTCACCCTGCCCATTCCCCACACCTCTCTGAGCCCTCCCTTGAGACTCACCCTGCCCATTGCCCACACCTCTCTGCCCCCTCCCCTGAGACTCACCCTGCTCATCACCCACACCTCTCTGAGCCCTCCCCGAGACTCACCCTGCTCATTGACCACAGCTCTCTGAGCCCTCCCCTGAGACCTGCCCTGCCCACTGCTCGTACCTCTCTGCCCCCTCGCCTGAGACTCACCCTGCCCATCACCCACACCTCTCTGAGCCCTCCCCTGAGACCCACCCTGCCCATCACTCACACCTCTTTGTCCCCTCCCCTCTCTCTGCCCCCTCCCCTAAGACCAGCCCTGCCCACACCTCTCTGCCACCTCCCCTGAGACCAGTCCTGCCCACACCTCTCTGCCCTCTCCCCTAGACCGGCCTTGCCCACCACTTCCATCTCTCTGACCTTCCCCTGAGACCTGCCCTGCCCACTGCTTGTACCTCTCTGACCCTCCCCTGAGACCTGCCCTGCCCACTGCTTGTACGCCTCTGACCCCTTCTCTGAGACCTGCCTTGCCCACCTCCCACATCTCTCTGCCCCCTCCCCTGACCTGACCTGCCCACCGCCCACACCTCTCTGCCCCTCCCCTGAGACCCACCCTGTCCACCTCTTTCTTTGGTCATCTGTTGTTATTCCTTGAAACAACAAGGATGGAATAAAAAGCTGAGTTTACTCCAGGGTGAGTAAAGAAAGGAGCCATCAACCCCCTGGCAAAGCTCAGTGCCCCAGAGAAAACCTGCCCCCTGCTATTGCAATCACTGATATGCTGGGGATATGACAGGAAAGGGACTGTCTGAATGAGCAAGGCAAGAAATGGACAACAAGCTACAGCTATGTCATTAACCACAAACAGGGCAGCCCGGGGGGGTGGGGGGCAAGTGGGGCAATTTGTCCCAGGCCTCGGGCCCCGCAGGGGCCCCCACAAGAGTTTTTTGGGGCCCCTGGAGCGGGGTCCTTCACTCGCTCTGGGAGCCCCAGAAAACTCTTGCGGGGCCCGGGCCCCCGCAGCTTCTTCCGCTCCTGGTCTTTGCCCTGAAGACCTAGCTGCACTTCGGCGGTGGGTCCCGTTTCGGTGGCAATTCAGCTGCAGGGGCCCCCACTGTGAGTCTTCGGGGCACTTCGGCAGCGGATCCAGGAGCAGAAGGACCCCGTGCTGCCGAATTACCGCTGAAGCGGAGGCACCCTGCTGCCGAAGACCCCAGGCCACCAGAATCCTCTGGGCGGCCCTGACCACAAACGCACTCGCCTCATGCTCCAGCCAGAAGGGAAAGGAGCAGGAATTCTTGCTATTCAGCCATGGACACACTTACACAATGGCACAGCAGTGTGTGTGTTGTGGAAGCTGGTCTGAGGAAACAACTGGAATTGATCACTCAGTGAGAGCAGAACTAGAGGACAGTGAGAACCCCAAATCAAGCAAGTAGTTGTGGCTGAGTAGTTAAGTCGGTGGGCTAGAAATCCATTGGGGTCTCCCTGTGCAGGTTCAAATCCTGCCAATTATGGAGGAAATTATGGTTCTTCAGTTTTGATGAAGCTGAGTCTTGTCTCATTCTTAAGCTATGTCTAGATGAAAGAGTAACATGGCTTTAGTTAAAGTGTTTTAATTGAACAGCTGTTGCATGTCCACCCTATGCCCTGTGTCACCAGAGCACATCCATGCTAGCATCTCTTGGATGGCCACAGAGAGCAGTGCATTGTGGTAGCTATCCCACTGTGCAACTGGCTGCAGGGTGCTTTGGGAAGGGTTTGCAATGCCTCACGGGCTAGTACAGCATCAAATGATACAGTTTTCTATCCCATTGTTCCATGGGCATCCTACTAGATTGCCAGCTGCTTTTCAAATGCAGTGTGCTTGGTGGGGGAAAGACAGTGTGTGCATTGCAGAAGAGTGAGTGTGTCGGCACACTGTCTCTAAGTTCAGACAGCTGCTGGAAGCAACCAATCCTGAGGCAGGGGACAGCCCCGACATCAGCCCCGCTTCTCTCACTGGCTCAGCTCAGCACAGCCCAGCACTCTCTGTCACACACACACACATACACGTACACACTGCTGCCTGCTTAGCTCTGTGTCAGGGGTGCTGGAACAGGGGGGTTAGAGGACCATGGCCCCACCACTCTTTACTGGCTGTTAGGACAAATGATGGGGGAGGGGGAAGGGTGCAGTCTTGGGGAAGAGGCGTTCTGTGGGTGTGGCCTCGAGGGGAGAAGTGCTGTGAGTGGGGGTCCTTAAGGAAGGAGTGTCATGGGGGTGCCACAGTTCGGATAACAGTGCCCCCCCACTGTAAGGAAGCTTCTGCTGCCCCTGCTCTGTGTTCGCAGAGCGGGAGAGAGCAGCATCCACGACAGTGATTTGCTCCCCAGGTCTCCGGCAGGGGGGCTCGGGAGGTGATTTAAAGGGCCTGGGGTCCAACTGCAGCAGGGAGGCATGGGTCTTTTAAATCACCAGCCTGGGGAAGACGGGCCGGGCTAGCACAGCGTACTGGCTCTTGCCAGTACCCCATACCGTAACATACCGGCTTACTTTCACCACCGGAAGGTCCTCATGTGGATAAATAACTGGTTAAAAGATAGGAAACAAAGGATAGGACTAAATGGTCAGTTTTCAGGATGGAAACAGGTATCTCGTGGTGTCTGTACTAGGACCAGGACTAGTCAACATATTAATAAATGATCTGCTGAACAGTGTGTCACGGAGTCCCCGGGCGATGCTCCGGAACTGCTCCCCACCAAGCCAGTCAGGACTTTGGGGAGCCTCCTCTCCCTTGGAGCAGACTTGTTCAGGGCAAGAAGCTCACACGTCTTCACCTCCTGGGTCTCTCCTTGGAGCATTCAGCATCCTCTGCCCCTCCGTGTGCTTCCCACAGCGAGTCCACCCCAGCGGGGTCCTGGGGAAGCCACCGGGTCCTGCACCCCCACTTTGCAGTCAGACGTGACTCTTAGCCAGCCAGTAACACAGAGGTTTATTCGATGACAGGAACAGGGTCTAAAACAGAGCTTGTAGATACAGCGAACCGGACCCCTCGGCTGGGTCCATTCTGGGGGGCAGAGAGCCAGACCCCCAGGTCTGCCCTCCACCCTTGGCCCCAGCCAGCTCCAGACTAACCACCCCTCCCAGCCCCTCCTCTCTCCTCAGCCCCTTTCCCGGGCCAGGAGGTCACCTGATCCCTTTGTCTCCAACACCTTCAGCTGGCACCTTTGCAGAGGAGGGGCCCAGGCCATCAGTTGCTAGGAGACAGAGTGTCAGGCATTTAGGTGCACTGGCCCTTTGCTCTGCCAGATACTTAAGAACTGCCATGGGGACACTGAGGCACCAACACAGTACTCAGAGAAAACATTAAGAACTTTCCCAGTTCGTCACATCTCTCCCCCCTTCGAGACCGAACTGAGCGAGGTCACTTCAGCCAGTGACCTGGGGAAGTTCGAACCCACCAAGGTTCCCATGGATGCCCCAGCGTCTCTCCCATTCCTTGGTGTGAGTTACACCAGTACAGTCCAGTCTCACGCCCTCCCTTAGGTCGAGTGTGCTTGATGGCACTTGCAGGCCGCATGTGGGAAGGTTTGTGCAGCCCACACCCTTTGCCACCCCAGTACCCCTGCGGTTCAAACTGGGATGGGTCTTCCCCCAGCACTCTGGGCTGCTTTCCCAGTGACTCTGAATGGGGAACACCTGATGGGGAGATTGGCTCCCACCTCAGGGAAGAGATCCCCCTGGGGGTCTTCCCCCTTCTCCATCCAATCCTCCCTCTTCAGGTCCAGGGGTCCCCTCACTCTCCTCCCATCCAGCAGCTCGAACGGGAAGAACCTTGTGGATTCCTGGGGTATCACCAGCTGCCTCCCGATTCCCCCCAGTTCTACTTCCCCTTGGGGAGCCCATTCCCGGTACAGGAAACCCTTCTCCTGCAGGACTCTGTCCCTGCAGCCTTCCCCAAGGGGGTTTGCAGCGCTGTGGCCAGCAAGTTCCCTCAGCTTCTCCAAGGAGGGATCCCTCTGCAGCTCGGTCTGGGATTCAGCAGCTGGGGCAGGGAGTGGGACCTGCTCCCTCTCGCTGGCTGGGCCTGGGGTCACAGCCCCCCTGAGCCCTGTCCCTGGTAGCTCCCTCCCTGCTGTGTAATCACTTCCCAGCAGCACGTCTGGACCAGGCAAACCTGTTTGGCAGCTGACCTGCCCTGCCTGGGTGTTCCCACACTCAGCTGGGGTCTCAGCTTCCCCTGTGCTCAGCACTGCCCTTGCAGTCCCAGTGGGGGCAGGCAGCGAGCTCTCTGCTCTGGTCACAGCATCAGAGCCAGCGTGAGCCCCGTCTCCGGTGTGCAGGGGGGCAGGGAGCATCTCTCCCTCCCACTCAGCCCCAGGGGGCTGGTTACAGGTAGGCAGGTGTCCTGAGCCCAGCAGCCCCTCCCCCCTGCCAGCCAGGTCATTTGCATTTTCACTGACCATTTCCATCCTAGCCAATTGGTTCCCTGGATTTGAATTCAAACCCTCGGCCGTTACAGGAGCGGGGCCTGGATCCTGTCCCATGGGGAGACAGTCACCCCCCAACAGGGCCTCCCAGCCGACATCCTGGAGAACCCCAACTACCAGCCAGCCTGACTCCTCCTGCGACTGCACAGGGATCTGGGCCATAGGCAGGGCGAGGGGCCTCACCCCAGGGACCTTCACCCAGGTCCCACAGTCCCTCAGCATCTGGGGCTGCACCACCACAGTTCTCTCTGTCCCAGGGTCTCACCCCCGCAGGCGTGTTTCCCCACTAACCCCTGGGCAGCCCCCTATGTCTCTCTGATCCACCATCACCAGTCCACGCTGCTGCTGCTTCTCCTGCAGCTTTTCCTCGGGCTCTTGCTCTCTCTCACGGTCCTCTCGCTCTCTCGGGCTCTGCTCCCATCCCATCCGTCTCCAATCTCCTGATGGGGAACCCAATCGTGAAGACCCTCGTCTGATTGGGGACCAGACTCCCGGGGATGCCTGGCTGATGCTCCAGCTGCTCTCAGATCCTCTTGTAGCCCCATCTGGGCCAGGAATCTGCTCCTCAGAGCGGTACTTCTCCTCCAACTGCACGATTAACTGTGCCTTGGTGAATTTCCCCATGTGTAACCCTCTCTTTGTGCACAGGATCACAATGTCCTTCTCAAGGAGATGGTGATAGGCCATCACTTCACCATTGCCAAGTGGCTCTGGACTCACAGGCCTGTGTGCTCTTGGCTCCCCCATGGTTTCCAGGAAGAACCCCTGGGGTGCCAGCCCTTCTCGTGATCACCACCTCTTTGCCAGGGTCGAGCTGCAGACTCCTCCGCCCCTGGGACTGCTCCTGCAATCCCCCGGGGAACCCTGCTACTGCAAAAATCCTTCTCTCTCCCAGGGTCGAGCGGCAAGCTCTTCCGCCCCTGAGACTGCTGGCTGCAGTCCTCAGGGGGACCCTGTTACTCCAACAGTCCTTCTCGCTGGTCACACACTCCCAGAGGTTAACTGCCCCCTGAAACCGTCCCACTCTGAGCCTTCAGCATGCCTGGTCCTCATTATCCCTCCTTTGTTTTACTGCTCCCCAGTCACTTACTGCAAGCAGCGCCATTCACGGGGTGCAGTACGTCCCGCCGCTGCCACCAGTTGTCACGGAGTCCCCGGGCGATGCTCCGGAACTGCTCCCCACCAAGCCAGTCAGGACTTTGGGGAGCCTCCTCTCCCTTGGAGCAGACTTGTTCAGGGCAAGAAGCTCACACGTCTTCACCTCCTGGGTCTCTCCTTGGAGCATTCAGCATCCTCTGCCCCTCCGTGTGCTTCCCACAGCGAGTCCACCCCAGCGGGGTCCTGGGGAAGCCACCGGGTCCTGCACCCCCACTTTGCAGTCAGACGTGACTCTTAGCCAGCCAGTAACACAGAGGTTTATTCGATGACAGGAACAGGTTCTAAAACAGAGCTTGTAGATACAGCGAACCGGACCCCTCGGCTGGGTCCATTCTGGGGGGCAGAGAGCCAGACCCCCAGGTCTGCCCTCCACCCTTGGCCCCAGCCAGCTCCAGACTAACAACCCCTCCCAGCCCCTGCTCTCTCCTCAGCCCCTTTCCTGGGCCAGGAGGTCACCTGATCCCTTTGTCTCCAACACCTTCAGCTGGCACCTTTGCAGAGGAGGGGCCCAGGCCATCAGTTGCTAGGAGACAGAGTGTCAGGCATTTAGGTGCACTGGCCCTTTGCTCTGCCAGATACTTAAGAACTGCCATGGGGACACTGAGGCACCAACACAGTAATCAGAGAAAACATTAAGAACTTTCCCAGTTCGTCACACAGTGAGGTGACAAAATTTGCAGATGATCCAAAACTACTGGCTTGCTTCCTAGAACGAACGCTCCTTGAGTGGGGTGATCCACAGGGAGTAGCTCAAACCTCCAAAGTGCCTGGCCAGGGGCAGGACATTAGCACAGCAAGGGAGGGGTGTGGCAGTGACATCACAAAAGCCCTTTGCAGGACCTCAGACTATTGGTCAAAGGTGGTGGGGAGGTGATGACCTCACAGTGAGATGCTGACATCAGCCAGGCAGGAGAGGGGTGAGGGGCCAGGGAAACCTCAAAGACCCCTGTGGCTTTGCTTCAGCAAGTCTCCTTCTCCAGGTCTCTCTTTGAGGACTGAGAGAGTATTCGGGTTCACAGACGTGAGTGCCAGGAGAAATCTCTTTCAAGTTTTCTCCTTCCCTTTGCCTGATTTTATGAAAAAACAGCCATCCCTGTTTAGAAGGTAAGAGCCTCCTCGAGGTTTGAAACCTGTTCAGTCTGATCCATCTGGTGACAGCTGAATGCTAGGCATGGAAAACACGAGGTTAAGGAGGCAGAATTTTATTCCACACCTGAGATTTTGTCCCTTAGAATCACTGGGGACATTAGGGTTTGTCCTTTTTGTTTCACCTTTTCCTCTATCCATCCCTTCCTCCTTTCTCTTTGTCTTTTGCTTTTGTCCTTTCACCTGTTCCCCTCCCAACACCAAGAGTGAGGTTTGTCTGTGTGTGTGTGTGTTGTGGGGGAATGATCTGTAGCTCCCACTCTGGGAGGTCCACCCAAAAATGTGCAGCTGAGATAATGCTTGGGCAGTGATCCCCACCGGTGACCTGGGCTATCCTTTGGGCTCTGTGGTGAGAACCCTCAGCCTCCCATCCTGAGTATCTATCCTGATTGGTTGAGCAGGGGGTTATTGACAAGAAGGAGACTCAGGTCCTTGTTCTTCTCTTTTACGACCAAGTAAATAAGTCATAACCAGTCATATGTTTGAAGAATCTTGCTGCTTCTCTGCATTAATGGTCTCTGAGCAGTTCGTGATTCTCTCTAACATTGCAGTTCTCCTCAGATACTTGCTGAATAATTACTGTGCACTGTTGTTGGTCTTGAACTCTTGTGAGAGCACTTTACTCAGGTCATTCCATGTATGAAATTCAAGATCTGATGGTTAGTTTCAAAATCAGGGCTTTTGAGTCCTTTTCCCAACTCTGCCACTGACTGGCTGTGTGACCTAAGACAAGTTAATTCTCCTTTCTCAGCCTTAGCTTCTCCCTCTTTCAAGTAGGGATAATAATGATCCGGTCTTACCTACCTCAACACACACACTGTCTCTCCCCGCACACAAACAGTCTCCACACTGCAGTTGAAAGGCAGCTGGCAATCTAGTAGGATGCCCGTGGAACAATGGGATAGAGAAACCTGCATCACTGAAAGTACAGCCATGAAGACAATACACACCAGCCTTTCCTAGCTGGCAAAAATCAAACCTCCACAAAGACCGCTATGGTGTCATACTACAGCTCCCTAAGCACTCAGCCATAACCACTTAACACAGGGGCCTTTCTACACTCTGGTTCTGTTCTCACTGAAGGGGCATTTCCAATTGTTTGCTCAGACCAGCTTCCCCAGCACACTCACTGCTGTGCAGCTCTGTACGTGTGGCCATGGCTGAACAGCAAGAATTCCTGCCCATTTCCCTACTGGCTGGATCATGGTTAGAGTGTGTTTGTGGTTAATGATGTCGCTGTAGATTGTTCGTTTCCTGTTTTGGGCATTCAGACAGTCCCTTCCCCAACATATCTCCAGCACATCAGTCCCTGGCTGGGTCTCCTAGGTAGTGGAAAACATCCCTTGTTTGGTGCTGCCAAGGGGAACATGCAGAGCTGAGATGTCCCTCGGCTTGGATCAAAGGGGGATGTTGGATGGAATTTATCACACAACGCTCCCTGCTCCCCAGAGCCCCATGGGGAGAATCTAGAGAAGGGGGAGTCATTTCTCCCCTGCACTCCCAGAAGAGCTGCTAGGACTCCTTCCTGCCAGCTACTCACCCCTGGATTCATCCTCAGCTTCTGGGATCTTTCTGCTCCAAAGGCTCCAGAGGCCTGGGGTGGGGAGGGCGTCACTGCACAGTCTGAAACACAAGGGAGGTTTCTGGAATTGAAAGAAGGAGCAGAAAATGGAGAGGAAAGAAACAGAGAGAAAACGCCTCATCCCTCTCTCCTCCCCCTCCCCCTCCCAGCAAGAAATGTTATCAAGGATCAGCGTTAGGGGAAATGGTTCCCTGGGCAAAACTTGTACTTTAGCACTTCCCCATCGCCCCTGGACCATCCCCGTCCCCCTTTCCCCCCAGCTCCTGCACTCAAAACCCTTGCACCTCCTTCACCCCTATCTCCTGCCCCCTCCTGTGCCCTAACCCCTACACTGTGTCCCCTTTGCCCTTAAGTCCCACACTCCCTTCCTGTGCTACCAGCCACTGCCCCCTGCTGCACCCCCTTCACCCCTAATCTCTGCACCCCCTTCTGCACCCATATGGGGAGAGTGACCTGTGAGCATGGAGCAGCTCACGTTGCTGCTCGCTCCTCCCTGGAAGGCTGCTCCTCCGGGCACTCCTAGGAGCTGTGGGGGTGGGGTGCGGGGGCAAGAAGCAACATCACCTGAGTTCCCTGCATCCGGGTCACTTTCCTCAGCCAGGCTGCATAAGGGGAGGGCAGAGAGCAGCAGCTTCTGATGCTCCCCTCACAGCACAGCCCCGGTGGGGAAAGTGACCAGGACGCATGGAGCACATAGTGTTGCTCCTCTCTCCCTCCAATCCTCTATGGGGCCATGGAGGAGCACTGGGGCAGGGGAAAGCAGTGAGCACCTTTGCACTGGCACACAGTGCCCTTTGACCCCCTGAAGTCCTGGGCGGCTGCCGGAGGGCCCCAACCCTAAGGCCAGCCAGGCTCCCCAGCACAAACAGCAGAGAACACAGAGAGACTGGCCACACACTGAGCAGCGGTAGCCTGGGCAGCACATAATGGAGGCTCGGGGAGGCTCAGCCTCCCCAAACCTTGTGTCACCAAGAGGCAGTGGAGCCCATGACTAGGGGCCCTGGAGAAATTAGGTCCCCCTGGAAAAGTCTCCCCCATGTCAGCCCCAGGGTTGGAGGAGCTCTCACTCCGTGCTACGGCCCGGGGGCTGCAGCAGGGGCACAGAGCTTCTCTGGTCTTGGGGACAGAGCGGGGCAGGGGTAAAGGAGTGACAGGGTGGGGCTAGTGGGGGAAGTGGTGGAACAGAGGTGACATAGTGGATGGGGCCGTGGGTGGAAGGTGTGGCAGGGGGCAGAGCCACAGACAGAAGTGAGGGGGCCTAGTTCCAGTTCTGGGGCCCCTGCACTTGTTCTCCCTTTCCCTGGGCTTTGGCATCACTAGCCCCTGCTTAACATGTAGGGTTCAGTGCTCCCCAAAATGTGGGGTGTGACTCCTAGGGGGACACAGAGCAACATTCATGGGGGTACCTCGGGCTGAGCCAACCCCCATGGAGGGAGCACCAGTCAGCCCGACTCTGTCCTAGCTCTTTTCCAACCCCACCCTCAGCCTGGGCCCCTGACTGCCAGCTTGGCCTCGACCCCCTTACCCCTGTCTGCACCCCTCTCTTCAGCAAGCAACATCCCACTCCCAGCCCCAGTTTTCAACTGCGGCTCCGAGGGCCCACAGCCATGGATAAGAGGGCACAGTGTGAAATGTTTGGGGACCACTGCTTTAGGGTGACGTTCTGAATCACTTCTATGCAGTTCAATAAAAGCTATTCCTCACGCATCAGGACTGACTAAGTATGTTCTGCTGCCCTTCACTTATGCAGGAAGGATAATAACATTTCATACCACTCAGTGCTAAAGTGATTTGTGACCATCACCCGCTAAAACTGGTCATTTTGGGGAAGCGGCCCCATGATGCTGCATACCTAGGCAGAGTAGGTGTGTCTATGCAAACACGGTCTGTTCCTGAAGCCTTTCCCACAGCTGGTCACTAGGTGTGAGGGGGGAGCTCATTCAGCCCCTGCTTCCGCTTAGTATTTAAAAACACCTTAGTGTCCCTGTCTCTGCTGGCCTTAGATTTCTCATCCTGTCCATTTCCTAACATCTCAGATGAGGTGGCTGAGTGGTTAAGGCGATGGACTGCTAATCCATTGTGCTCTGCACGCATGGGTTCAAATCCTCTCCTCATTGGATGCATTTAGTCTTCACTCCTCCTTTCTAGACCACCATCTCCCCTTTGGTACAATGACAGACAAAACAATGTTGCTTCCTGCCAACAAAACCCTGCTCAGAAACCCCCTTGCTTTAAATAAAATGTCTAAATCTCAGATTTCTAAAAATAAAATTCTCAAGCCCTGTATGTCTTAGCTTTTATATCAAAAGGTAACAGCCTCATAATCTCCCCCAAACACCCTGAGATTTCCCCAAATTATTAAAATACCCCAGTTCTCAGCAAGGCCATGACAGTGACTCACAGCTAGAGTGTCTAGGCTAAGCTGTTCTGAAGGAGGCAACTTAAACATTTTCTCCCTGCTTCCCTTGGCAAGGTCTGATTGGGAAAACAAAATTCCCCAAACTGAAAATTTTCAGCTGAAAAACCAGTACTAGCTATTTGAGGACCTTGGTTTGAATGTATTGTTATTGTTCTCTTCTGATTTATGAATCAGTTTTGTCATCCAGGTGTGTTTCCAGCTGTTGATTTGTGGGGGAGAGATGCCAAGTCATAATGTCTCTTCCTCTCTTTCATAGTTTCTTCCAACTTTCTAGAAAGCTCCTTTGCTACGATGTGAGTCAAGCAGTGTCCATTGTTGCTGTATTATCTCGGTGAAGTCTGCATCGTACAAGGTTCCTGGGATAGTCCTTGGGAGTGTAGAAACCTTCAATGGGCCAGCAGTGAGTCTGGCTCCTCCCTTGTCGCACCTGAAAGGCTGGTGGGGGGCATTTCCCAACCTCATAACATATTTCTGTAATGCACACAGAGCAAACTTCATAACTTCCCAAACCAATGTGAGCACACATAGAATGCAAGAAGACATTAAGGTTCAACAGATGAACAGTTCAAGATTTTTGAAATGATACCTCACCAGGCAGACTGTGTTCAAATGTATCATCACTATATGAGAGTGGTGAATATGGGGCTTGCAGTGTGCTGCTCTGAGCACAGCGTGCCACACCTGGGCTTCCATTGCAATGGGAGCGTACCCGTAGAATCCATCTCTCCCGGGATAAAGATGGCAGGATGGCTGGCCTGGGTCATCTGACTTAGGCTCATGGAGCTAAAGCTGAGAGGTTAAAAACAGTGGTGCAGATATTTGTGTTCACACTGAAGCCTGGGTTCAGAAACCCTCACCCCTCGTGGGGTCTCAGAGGTTGGGTTCAAGTCCATATGTCTGCACTGTCATTTTATAGTCTTGCAGTCCAAGTCCCATAACCCTGAGTCAGCTGACCTGGGCTTTGAAACAGGTGACCTGGGTGTTTTAATCATAGTGTTGACATAACACTAGGATAGGTCTAGGAGCCCAGAAGGTTGGGAGGGAGTTTAGCAAGTGCAAATGGTAAAACCGCAGGGAAGTATTACCCTGGACTCATGGCAGTTCTCCATTGGTCTGTCTGCTTTTGAGGCAGGGATAATAACTGCCAGTGGTGACCTGTTGAGTGTCTTTTGGGGCACCTGCTCTTGGCTGTTGTCAGAAGAACCTTTGGTCTAGCCCAGTGTGGTTTTTTTATGGTTTAAATTACACACACAGGCACTGATAACAGAGTTACTGAACGTTTGGGAGTTAGGAGCTGGTAGGTCAGTGATCCAGTCCCCTCATGGATGACCCCCTCTCTCTGGGACAGGGGCAGGTCTGAGCTCTCACACCAAATGCTCATTGTGGTTGCCAGAATCTGTGGGCAGCTCACCTAGTTTATGCTGAGGGTTGAGTCCTGCTTTGTGCCCAGTGTCTGAGAATGAAAATCCTAAACCACCCTATGAAATAATGAATGCAGCAGGATGTGCTATTGTCCCTGCCCCAAAGCAGGCAGACCAATGGAGAAATGCCATTGAGTCCAGGGTAATACTTCATTGCGGTTTTACCTTTTTTGCTTGCTAAACTCCCTCCCAACTTTGAGGGGGCCCAGAGTCCAGTATTGAGCCTGAGCTGAGACATCTACACTGCAAATTTACCACCCCAAGGCCAAAGCCTCGAGAGCCTGAATTGGCATTGGGCAGCCCTGGGTGTTTCATTGCAGCATGGACATAGCGTAGTATTATGTCTGCACTGTCATAAACACACCCAAGTCACTATTCTGAAACCCTGGGTCAGTTGATTCAGGCTTGTGGGACTTTTGCTACAGGATTATAAAATTACAGTGTAGACACTTGGGCTTGAGCCCAGCCTCCGAGACCCCACAAGGGGTGAGGGTCTCTGAACCTGGGCTCTAGTCTGAGCCTAAATGTCTACACTGCAGTTTTTAGCCTCACAACCTGAGCCCCAGGAGTCCAAGTCAGATGATCCAGGCCAGCCGGACCACATTGCTTTTATCACATTATTGATGCCCTCTCAGGGTATGTCTACATTGCAATGTAAGCCCAGGGTTAGCAGAAGTCATGTCAGCAGCCCCAATGCATAAACATAAACCACGAGGAAAAGACCCACCCACAAATAAGCTGGGCAGTGTCCTTCTCCTTACGGTTCATAAGTCCAGCAACCAAAAGTCCTTTAACATGAGCCATCCCTTCCCTGCACCCCACTCACTGCTGTTGTCCTTAGTCAGTGCAAGCCCAGAGGTGCCTCTGTAGAGTTCACTCATAGACTCATAGATTCTAGGGTCAGAAGGGACAAATGTGATCATCTAGTCCAACCCCCGGCACAAAGCAGGCCACAGAACCCTACCCTTCCACTTCTATAACAAACCCCTAACCTATGTCTGAGTTATTGAAGTCTTCAAATTGTGGTTTGAAGACCTCAAGCTGCAGAGAATCCACCAGCAAGTGAGCCATGCCCCATGCTGCAGAGGAAGGCGAAAAACCTCCAGGGCCTCTGCCAATGTGCCCCGGAGGAAAATTCCTTCCCGACCCCATATATGGCGATCAGCTAAACCCTGAGCATGTGGGCAAGACTTACCAGCCAGCACTCAGAAAAGAATTCTCTACAGTAACCAAGATCCCATCCCATCCAACATCCCATCACCGACCAACGGGTATACTTATCTGCTGATAATCAAAGATCGGTTGCCAAAATTAGGCTATCCCATCATACCATCCCTTCCATAAACTTATCAAGCTTAGTCTTAAAGCCAGATATGTCTTTTGCCCCAGTACTCCCCTTGGAAGGCTGTTCCAGAACTTCACTCCTCTAATGGTTAGAAACCTTCGTCTAATTTCAAGTCTAAACTTCCTAGTGTCCAGTTTATACCCATTTGTTCTTGTATCTACATTGGTACTAAGCTTAAATAATTCCTCTCCCTCCCTAATATTAATCCCTCTGATATATTTATAAAGAGCAAGCATATCCCCCCTCAGCCTTCTTTTGGCTAGACTAAACAAGCCAAGCTCTTTGAGTCTCCTTTCATATGACAGGTTTTTCATTCTTCGGATCATCCTAGTAGCCCGTCTCTGAACCTGTTCCAGTTTGAATTCATCCTTCTTAAATATGGGAGACCAGAACTGCACACAGTATTCCAGGTGGGGTATCACCAGTGCCTTATATAACAGTACTAACACTTCCTTATCTTTGCTGGAAATACCTCGCCTGATGCATCCTAAAACCGCATTAGCTTTTTTAACGGCCATATCACATTGGCGGCTCATAGTCATACTGTGATCAACCAATACCCCAAGGTCCTTCTCCTCCTCTGTTGCTTCCAACTGATGCGCCCCCAATGTATATCTAAAGTTCTTATTATTAATCCCTAAGTGCATGACCTTGCACTTTTCACTATTAAATTTCATCCTATTACTATTACTCCAGTTTACAAGGTCATCCAGATCTTCCTGTATGATATCCCGGTTCTTCTCCGTGTTAGCAATACCCCCCAGCTTTGTGTCATCCACAGACTTTATTAGCACATTCCCGCTTTTTGTGCCAAGGCCAGTAATAAAAAGGTTAAATGGTTTCACCTGCCATACTGGGTGGAAAGGGGAAAATAAGAAGGCACTATACTCACTATGTTGTCTAGGGACTCACTCATTCCTCCACAGCCACCCTGTCCTAACACTGATCTAACCCCTAAATTTTAGTATTAGGACCCAGGCGCGGGCCCATTTGGCTTTCGAACCCCTGTTCCCTGCCTAGTAAGTGCTATTGAATTAAGGGTGAGTCCCTCAGTCGGGGTCTGCCGAGCACAGTTGTGCTGCCCTCAATTTACACAACAAGGATAACAACGCTTTATTTCTCCTGCCCCAAAAACAAGGAGGCTGGGAATCCAACACCAGGCAAAAGTGATCATTTCGGCAAGCAATCCAACATATTTCCAACATACTGTAAAATCCACATGCAGACTCATACACGAAACCTTGCAAGAAAATCTTCCTGAGGAGGTCTGAAGCACCTGCTGCTGGAGGGAAGCAGGGAACTGTGGGTTGGGATTGAGGGGCACCGGGAATAGGAGGGGCCTATGAGTTGGGATTGAGGAGCAGCGTGAGGAGGAGGGGCCTGTGGGTTGGGATTGAGGGGCACTGGGAATAGAAGGGGGCTGTGGGTTGGGATTCAGAGGGCTGTGGTTAGGGACAGAGGAGAAGGGTGAAGAGGAGTAGGCTCTGGCTGGGAGTGAGAAGCAGTGTGCATAGGAGGGACTGAGGATTGGGATTGAGGGGCACTGAGAAAAGAGGGGACATGGGTTTAGGCTGAAGAGCATCCTTGTTTGGAGATCCAGCAGGAAAGGGGAAAGCAGCAGGTGATTCTAATTCCTAGGGATATTCTGTGTGTTTGTATGTGTGTGTGTGTGCAGGGAAGGAACATGCTATATGCCCAGTGGCCTTTATTCCTCCAGGCTGCAAGGACAGATAGGTTGTCAGAAATTGCCCCTTCAAATCCACACACAAAAAGGCCCTTCTGAGGAAAGGGAAAATCCTGAAGAGAAAAAATAATGTTAAAGAGGACTCCAAAGAGACAGTTTAAGATCTTGGGGAGTAGTTTATCACCTGACCAGTGACTTGACCCCTGGACCTACAGATTAAAAGTCTGATGTTCTACCAACTGAGCTTGCCAGAGTTACAACGTGAAAGAGCAACTTGGTGCAGAGGAGAACTAGTAAAGAAAACAAGAGTGGGAAACAGTAGGGAAAACCTGCTGCTCTCTCTGGCCTGGTCAACACTACAAGTTTATATCTAATTTAACAGCATTAAATAGCATTAACCCTGCACCCGTCCACACAATGAAGCCCTTTATATCGATATAAAGGGCTCTTAATACCGATATCTGTACTCCTCCCCGACGAGGGGAGTATTGCTGAAATCGGTACTTGCCATGTTGGATTAGGATTAGTGTGGCCACAATTCAGCGGTATTGGCCCCCTTTGAGCTCTTCTTGCAGAGGCAATAAAGTCAGTGTTGTTTCAAATTAATGCATTTTTTATTACTTCGTCACACAAACAAGGGGACACTGCCACAGTAGCCCAGGAGGGGTGGGGGAGGAGGGAAGCAACGGGTGGGGTTGTTGCAGGGGCACCCCCTGGAATGGCATGCAGCTCATCATTTCTGCTGGATGTCTAGGGCTCTGACCGGGAGCGGCCGTTTGCCTCTCTGGTTCTTTAGCAGGCTTGCCTGATAGTCTAGACAGGACTGACTCTCCTTTTAGACAAAACACAAAGAAGGGAATGACCTGGGGAGTCATTCTCATTTTTGTCCATGCGCCCCAGGCCAACCTCACCGAGGCCGGCCAGGAGCACCCATGACAGCAGCAGACGGTACAGTATAACTGGTAACTGTCATTGTCAACTTGCAAAGCAGCAGATGGGATGGTATGGCTGGTAACCATCTTTGCTAATTTGAAAAGGCAAGGGGATGCTGCTGTGTAGTGCTGCAGTACCGCGTCTATCAGCATCATCCAGTAGTCATACGGTGACGGTGAAAAAAGGCTGAATGGGCTCCATGGTTGCCGTGCTATGGCGTCTGCCCAGGCAATCCAGGGAAAAGGGCGCGAAATGATTGTCTGCCATTGCTTTCACGGAGGAAGGACTGAGTGACGACATTTACCCAGAATCACCCACGACACTGTTTTTGCCCCATCAGGCATTGGGACCTCAACCTAGAATTCCAATGGCTGGGAGATACTGCAGAAACTATGGGATAGCTATGGGATAGCTACCCACAGTGCAACGCTCCAGAAATTGACACTCGCCTCGGTATATGGACGCACACTGCCGAACTAATGTGCTTAGTGTGTCCGTGTGCACTCGACTTTATACAATCTGTTTCCAAAAACTGGTTTCTGTAAAATCAGAATAATCCCGTAGTGTAGACATACCCTGTGATTAACGACTTTGGGGGCTAATTGAAAGGCTGATGGTTCAAACCCAAGTGAAGATGGAGATGGTTTTTTTTAGTGATGAGAATCCAGTTCATTTTAATGGGCAGAAAATCTCCTCAATGCTTGTCTAGCCTCATTGGGCAAGCATAAGTGATACTTTCACCAGGTGCATTGGCGGTATAGTGGTGAGCATATCTCTCTTCCAAGCAGTTGACGTGGGTTTAATTCCCAACCAGTGCAGTGATATGATGTTTTCTCTGCTGGGAATTAGTTTAATTTCAGTCACATTGTATCAGTTTAGCAATGGAATGAAAGAATCAATGTCCTGCAGGTCATTCAACACACAATGGAGGAAGAAAGGGGTGAGACTATACAATGAGCAGGTGGAGTTATCCTGGTATTACAATATTTGGTTCATTTTTTTTAAAAACTTCCTTTACTTCCCTCTCCCTTTTAGACTCAGAGTCTTTAAGATCAGAAAGGACCAATGTGATCATCTAGTCCGACCTGCTGCACCTTACAGGCCAAAAGACCCCCCTCCCCTCCTGTAATAGACCCAGTAGGGGAGGCAGCACTGTGCACTGCCCCTACCCCAGGCAGCAAATGGACGACCTCTGCCCCCCTCCCCTAATGGGTGTGCAGAGATGTGCCAGCAGCACTAAGGTGGCTCCCTGCCCACTCTGTCTTCGTCCCTCCCTGTCACTCCCAGAAATGGCCAGCATGTCCCGGCATCCCCTGGGGCGGGGGGAGTGTCTCCATTCATTGCCCCTGCCCCAAGTACCAACTCCACAGCCCCCATTGGACAGGAACTGCAGCCAATTGGAGCTCTGGGGGCACCGCCTGCAGGCAGCGGCACACAGAGACCCCCTGGCACGGCCCACCTAGGACCTGCTGCCGCTGGGTTGTGTGAACCAGTCACTTTGGGAGCTGCAGTGCCCGGGGTAAGCGCCACCCCTCCTGCACGCCAACCCGCTCCCCCAGCGCAGATCCCGCATCCCACACCCAAATTTCCTCCCAGAGCTTTGCTTGTTTTCCTTTCACCCAGAACCATCCTTCTTCTCCTGCGATGCAAGTAGCCATCCCTGGGAAGCCAAGAGGTAGGCACAGGATTCTACCTCCCAGCAGCCAACGTCACCTCCCCAGGCTTTTCAGGCTTTGCAGAACAAATGGGCTTAGCTTCTGCCCTGCCTTCCTCAGCTAGACTTTCCTCTTTTGCCCCATTCCTGCCTCACTCCCTCCTTTGGCAAATCACACAAAGGAAGCCAGCAGGAAGAGCCCGCCGCCATAGGCCAACCTCCAAGGGCAGAGGAGACCAAGCCACAAGGCTTCAAAAGGTGACTGGCCAAGGTACTCTAGCTTTCACCTGCTGATGCTAAGGCTTTTTCCCAGCTCATTTCACCACCCTCTGTCCTGCAGAGGTTGAGCTTATCACAGCTGTTACCCATTACTGGGCCAGCTAGTAAGCGTAGGGAGGACTAATGACCCACCAGAGTTTGGCAGAAAGCAGCACATTTATTATACTGACAGCTAAGTTCAAAAGAAGAAGCGGGGGTGTCACACTCACACTTGCATACTCATGCTCCCAGGACAGGCACAGCACTGGAGATGTCAGGATTCTGCAAGGTCAGTCTCCCACAGTGCAGCTATGGACGGTGCGATGAAGGTAAGTCTTCCTGAGGCACAATGAAATACAACGCAGAGAACCACTGGCCAGGCGGTCAGGCAAAGGGCATTCACTGGAGGTACAAGCTTGTGAGTGACTCCTGAGCACGTGGCCCCTTCTCCTTTTAAGGACCTGCACCTAATGGCCTGCGACTAGAGATGACTTGGCTGCATCTGGTTGGTCATGCTCCACTTTGGGCAGTGTCCATGCTCTGGGTGTGTGAGTGCTGCCTAATTAGAGTCCCAAACACCTTGTCTACCTGGAAGCTCTTCTGCCCTTCTAGCTGTTCAACCAGCCCATTCATCCCACAAGCATTCCAGGAGTGGGAGGGGGAAAACCACTTCACAGATATTCAGAGAGGGAGAGGAGACAAAAGCAGGAGGGAGGGAAGTATAGCACACCTATTGAGCATACAGGTTATACATTGCATAGAAATCACTGCTGCTCCTACAACAGCAGGGACAGGCCAGTAGGAGCTGGGAAAAGGAAGCCATCATGTTTCTGCCTGGTTTTAAACCAGAGACCTTTTGTGTGTTAAGCAAACATGATAACCACTACACTACAGAAACTCTGTTGCAGTGTTTTGCCCCTCCCTTCATAAGAACATAAGAATGGCCATACTGTTGTAATATTGTGACTTTTAGGTCTGTAATCAAGTGACCAGGAAGATTGAAGTGTTCTCTGACTGGTTTTTGAATGTTATAATTCTTGATGTCTGATTTTTGTCCTTTTATGCTTTTATGTAGAGACTGACTGGTTTGGCCAATGAACATGGCAGAGAGGCATTGCAGGCACATGATGGCATATATCACATTGGTAGATATGCAGGTGAATGAGCCTCTGATAGTGTGGCTGATGTGATTAGGTCCTATGATGGTGTCTCCTGAATAGATATGTGGACAGAGTTGGCAACGGGCTTTATTGCAAGGATAGGTTCCTGGATTAGTGTTTATGTTGTTTGGTTGCTGGTAAGTATTTGCTTCAGGTTGGGGGGCTGTCCATAAGCAAGGACTGGCCTGTCTCCCAAGATCTGCGACATTGAGGGATCATCCTTCACGATAGGTTGTAGATCCTGGATGATGCACTGGAGAGGTTTTAGTTGGGGGGCTGAAGGTGACGGCTAGTGGGGTTGTATTACTTTCTTCGTTGGACCTGTCCTGTAGTAGGTGACTTCTGGGTACTCTTCTGGCTCTGTCAATCTGTTTCTTCACTTCAGCAGGTGGGTAGTGTACTTGTAAGAACGCTTGATAGAGATCTTGTAGGTGTTTGTCTCTGTCTGAGGGGTTGGAGCAAATGTGGTATCTTAGAGCTTGGCTGTAGACAATGGATTGTGTGATGTGGTCTGGGTGAAAGCTGGAGGCACGTAGGTAAATATAGCGGTCAGTATGTTTCCAGTATAGGGTGGTGTTTATGTGACCATTGCTTATTAGCACTGTAGTGTCCAGGAAGTGGATCTCTTGTGTGGACTGGTCCAGGCTGACATTGTAGGTGGGATGGAAATTGTTGAAATCATGGTGGAATTCCTCAAGGGTTTTCTTTTCCATGAGTCCAGAAGATGAAGATGTCATCAGTGTAGGGCAAGTAGAGTGGGGGCATAAGGGGATGAGAGCTGAGGAAGCATTGTTCTAAGTCAGCCATAAAAATGTTGGCATGCTATGTGGCAATGCAAGTACCGATAGCAATGCTGCTGACTTGAAGGTATACATTGTCCCCAAATGTGAAATAGTTGTAGGTGAGGACAAAGTCACAAAGTTCAGCCACTAGGTTTGCTGTGACATTATCGGGGATACTGTTCCTGACAGCTTGTAGTCCATCTTTGTGTGAAATGTTGGTGTAGAGGGCTTCTACCTCCATACTGGCCAGGATGGTGTTTTCTGGAAGATCATCAATGGATTGTAGTTTCCTCAGGAAGTCAGTGGCATCTCGAAGATAGCTGGGAGTGCTGTTAGCATAGGGCCTGAGGAGGGAGTCTACACAGCCAGACTATCCTGCTGTCCGGGTGTCATTGCCTGAAATGATGGGGCATCCAGGATTTCCAGGTTTATGGATCTTGGATAGCAGACAGAATACCCCTGCTGCTTTTTTGGCCTGCTGCTTCTCTGTCTGGGATGTTTTTATCAGCCCTGGCACACAAAAATGGCATCATTGTGAGCGCCCACGAAGGCAAGATGAATTTTGGCTGCCTTGCTCAGCTTGACTTGCTTCCTCACCCCATTCCTGCCTTAGATCCTGGGTCACCTGGTGGCTGAAGATGGTCCATTGTCTCAAGCGGTGCAAGAGCCTGACATAGTGCCCCTGGGCAGCCTTTGCTCTGCACATGCCGGCCATGTACATTTGCAAATACTTTAAAGTGCCTGTCAGTAAGTTCTGGGGACAGTTGCTCACCTTCAGAGGAAGCTCCCTAAAATTGGCCTGTCTCACCCAGTGGTACATTGATCTCTGTTCAGATTGAGCCAAAGTGGAGGGGGAGCCTAGCTGCTGTGGCCGCCGCTGCTGTGAGGGCAGCCACTGTTGCGGATGAAGCCATCCTACAAGCACCTTCCACCAAGCCACCCACTGAAAATCCTGTAGGGTGTAAGGTGAGAGTAGAGGAACACTAGAGGTGGGAGCCTCCCTCTTCCCTCATCATCGGCCATCCCATACCCGGTGCTGCACCCAGTGGGGTAAAAATAATACAGCCATATCGCAAGAGACAGTTGCGTTCTTTGTGGTTGCCCCACCATTTCCCTTGGGTCTGACCTGCCTTCCAGCTCAGCCACCACTGAAAATTGAAACACAAAAAAGTAGAGCCGTACAAGGCTTCAAAGCCCACTAAACCCAACCCCGCTTCTAATATGGCAGAAAAGCCACATGTCTCTTGACTAGGAAGGGACGTCCTATTGCCCCACAGGAAGTGGAGGGCCCTGGTGTTCGGTCTCAGCAGCACTCATGGAGCAGGGGGAAACACATGGCTGAGGAAATTCCTCACAGCCAAAAGATAGGTCTTGAGCATCACAACTTTGTAGGCTAATGACAAGGTCCACTTATGCCACTGGCTGAGCCTTTCCTCACAGGCCAGCAACCGCTTCTCCCAGTTCGCGTTCCCCACATCGTCCCCACCCGAATGGTAGAAGGCCCAGCTCATCAACCTGTCCACTCTTGCAGCCCTCCTCTTCCACCCTGACTGATAGGAAGGAGTATTGAGCCTCCCTCCCTTAGGCTCTTCAGCATTCCTGGGGACACCAACACTGCACAAGTGACTTTGGGCCAGTAGGTGAACCAATAGGGCTGCCTCCTAGGCCAGGCTGCAGCCCAGCTTCAGGACTCAGAGGAAATGCAGCTCGCATCCCTACCTACAGGACTCCAGGCACAGCCAGGCTTCTGGATCAAACATCCCCTCTTGTGCTCAAGTCACAACAGCTAGCGCGCAAAAGACAGACTTTCATGGCCTTTGAGAAAGCAAGACAGAGCCTTGGAAGACCCAGTAGGGTTAGGTGCCACAGGAATTGCTCTCAGATCCCACTGAGACTTCAACTCAGATAGCAGGATTCAAAATCCTGAGTGCTGGACCTTACACCATGGGAGCAATAGGGAACACCCAGACCTCTGCTGAGTTCTGATGAGGATGACCCTGTGTGGGCAACCCTGCATTTGCTCATCAAGTTGTCATGCAGCAGTTTGCTGCAGCTCCCAGAGGCCTTTCTTAATCCAGACTGAGAGGCCAGTGAGCATGTGATGAAGTTCCCCCTTCAGTCCTATGCAATACATGGCCCTTCCTAGGAAAGGCCAAGTAATGAAAAGGAGAAGCTGAAGTCAAGGAGCGTCCTCAAGAGATGCCTTCTGAAGATCTTGGAAGATATTACAGGGAGAACTATCTTTTTCACTGACCTGAACCGTAGACCCTCATATTAAAAGCCTGATGCTCTACCAACTGAACTAGCCAGGTTCACATGTACAAATGGCAAATTTCATGCAGAAGAGAAATTAGTCATACAAATGAGGGCAGGAAACAATACAGAAAACTTGCTACTCTTGCTTTCTTAGCAGTCCTAGCCCCAGCCTGCTCCTCCATCTGGCGCCCTGAGGCCTTATTCTTTCTTTAGTTAAATATCAAATCCAGGAGAAAACACAGTTATACAGAAATGTCATTGGAAATACAAAAATTAAAAAGGAAAATGCAATTCCCATCACTGTAGCATATCTGGGCCATTCCTGTATCAAGAGCACCCACTAAGGTCCCTGTGTGCTTACAAGAAACCTGGAGGAACTCATACCACAGCCTGAACATGAAACTCAACTGCTCCCAGGTGCTGCAGTAAAACCCTTTCCCAGCTGTGAAGTTGCACCCATAGGATTTTATGAAAATATGCTAATGAGTGTGAATATAAAGTAACTGAAATATGCTTCATGCAAAAGGTCTCTTGTAAGGTATCATTACAAAGCTTATAATCTACTATGTGCGTTCATCCTATTTGTACGAACCGATAATTCCTGTATCTGAAACTAGAAATATGAAATATAACTCTGAGGTCCTCTTGTAATGATGCAAAGTGTGGGCCATTAATAGTGGTTTGGACTCTTGATGGCTCCCATTAACCAGGACAATTGACTGGAGATGGCTCTGTCCTGCACCATCTGTGAGTCAGGCCAGGAAGAATGAAGGCTTGGGGTCTCCCAGGACATGTGACCATGTCACCTGGTACAGGAATCCATCTTAAACCTGGGGCTTTTCCCCAGGAGAGAGACAAAAGTTTCCTGCCTCGTAGCAAAGCTGTATAAGGGGATGGAACAGAAGAAAGGTGAGTGCAGTCATGAGAAATCCCCTAGCTACCTTGAGCTGGAACAAGGACTATACCTGGTGAAAAGATTGTGACCAGACAAGAAATAAGTCTAGTCTGCAAAAGAAGAGTATTGGAAGATCTCTGAGGGTGAGACTTGATCTGTATTGAGTTTCATGCTGTATTAGGCTTGGACTTGCATGTTTTTGTTTTATTTTGCTCTATGGAGAATACAAATGGCACAGAGAAGGAAAAGATAATACCATAGAAAAGTCTCTGTGTGCGTGTGTTAGATGGGTGGAGGGTGTCTAGAAACCACTCCCCTCTAGTTTCTTTTCTCTGTTTTCCTTTGGAGAATCTGAAGCAGGGAACAGAAGCCATTGCTACCACCTCTGAGGCTTGAACTCATAATCTTCAGATTATGAGACTGACACACTGTCAACTGCACTAAGCAGACTTGGTAAAGCTTTAGGCTCTGTGCATGTAGGACCCTCCTACATCGGTGACTGGGGCAGGGAAGGAGCCAGGGGTGTGCTGGAAGAAGCAGGGAGCTCTGGTGCCCACAGACCTGTCCTGGCAGCTTTCTCAGCAGCAGAGAAATCAATTTGCCCTGCCAGTGAACAATCTCCTGGAACTAATGGCAGCACAGGGGGGATGTTTCCAAGCTGTGCACCTACTGCCACATTTTGGAACTTACTCTCCTTTTCCTAGCAGGGCACTTTCCATGGGAATTAGGCAAAGCAAACTACACAGGTAAGAGGAACAAGCTGGGGAAGGTACATGGGGAACAGAATCCAGGGCTCCAGATAAGGCCTGAATTTATAATCCCAGCAGCTTGCCCTTCTGCACTAACCAATTGCACCACTGCAGATGCTGTTTAGATGGATTTGGGAAGCAGGCAGTTCCCAGTCTCTGTGGTTCACACCTTTGCTGGTAATTGAAAAGCAGCTGGTTCAAACCTAATACAAGATGCGGCTTTTCAGTGATGAGACTCCAGTACGTTTTAACAGGAAGAAAATCTCCTCTCTTCTGGTTTAGCCCCATTTGACTCCTTCTGCCCATCTTCTCCGCGCCCCCCAGTCTCTTTCCTTCCCCACTGGGGCCATGCAGAGAGGAGCCGCAGTCAGTCTCTGTCACAGAGAGTCTGTATCCTAGAAACGGAGGGAGGGGTCACTCTAAAACATTGATAATGGGGAGGAGAGGGGTGTGCGTGGTTAGGAGGAGAAAGGATGGAGACCTAACAGTGGGGCCAAGAGAGATTCCTCCAAACAGGGGAGATCCCCTGCTGCCCCCCATCTGCGGGAAGAACAACTGTGTGTGGGGGGTCTCCACATTCTGTTCCCGCCCCAAGAGCCAACTGTGGCAATGGGAGCTGCAGGGCTGGAGTCTGTGGGCAGCAGTGCTCAGAGATGCCCCCAGCCATCCCACTTAGGGGCTGCTGCCAGAGGGGGGTGCAGGTTTCTTTCGAGAGCTGCCCGAGGTAAATGCTGCACCCTTCATCCTCTCCTGTACTCTCAACCCCCTGCCCCAACCCAGACCCCACACCTGCACCCAAACTCCTTCCAGGACCCTGCTCCTTGCACACTCTCCTGCACCTCAACCCCCTGACTGAGCCCAGACTCTGAACCCAAACTCTCTCCCAGATCCCAGCCCCTCTCCCTCCCACACCCAAACTCCCTCCCAGAGCCTTAGGCAAGTGTGGGGAGGTGGGGCAGGACTTGGTCCCATTCTGGGCACCACCAAAAATTATACAAACCTGCCGCCTCTGTCCAGCCCAACCTTCTGCTGATACACCTCAGCCCACAGCCGTGCAGGGTTTGAAGCTTCCATTGCTTAAATTCCAGGACACTGAGGGATTTCAGCTCCACTTTGCCCAGAAGGAATCTTCACCCCACTAACAACCAGGTTCTTGTCCATGGGATCACTGTTAGGGGGACTGGGTCCCTCGGTGTCTTTTCTCTCTCTATGACAGGCCAGGGTGCAATAACTGGGGCATCAGAGCACCCAGGACCTTCTGTGGGGCTGCCATTCCCCTTCCCCTTCTCTGGTCTCATCTGTCATTGACTCCAGCCTTTTCTCTATCCATCGTCAGTACTTCCCAAGCAAGCTGCACTCACCTCAAAAAGACATAAAGTCCTGTGGCACCTTATAGACTAACAGACGTATTGGAGCATAAGCTTTCGCAGGTGAATACCTGCTTCGTCAGATGAACGTGGCGGAAATTTGCAGGAGCAGCTATAAATATGCAGGTACGAATCAGTCTAGAGATAAGGAGGTTAGTTCAATCAGGGAGGATGAGGCCCTCTTCTAGCAGCTGAGGTGTGAACGCCAAGGGAGGAGAAATTGCTTTTGTAGTTGGCTCGCCAGGCACAGAATTCCCACCGCATTCATCCGATGAAGTGGGGATTCACCCCTCAAAGCTTATGCTCCTGTACATCTGTTAGTCTATAAGGTGCCACAGGACTCTCGCTTTTTAAAAATCCTGGTTAACGCAGCTACCCCTGTGATACTCAAAAAGACAGTGTCCGATGTTGGGTGTACATCACTGACCTCTCTCCTTTCAAAGCACTGACTGCCCCTCTGTTTCCTTGCCTCTCAGTCTGAGCAGATGGGACCTTTCCCTCCAGTGCTGGAGGATTCGCCCTTCTCATCTACCCTTGTCCCAAGCAGCACAGTGAGAGGGAATCTTAAATGTACCAAGGTGACTTTGGAGCAGAAACCCCCCAGACCTTCCATGCAATTGGCACTTGCCCCTCACTGAGCAGGACTGAAACTGGTGGGCCACATCCCCTCTGGGCATGAGCAAAGCATCAAGGTGAAAAAATGAACCTGGAGATGCTGGGGAGTGAACCCAGGATCTCATACATGCAAAGCATGTGCTCTACCACTAAGCTACATCCCCAGATGGGCTGTGTTTGCTATGGGTTATACTCAAAGCCTTCCTGTCCTCACTCCATCCAGTGACCTATAAGCTTCACAAGAAGCCCATTCCCCTCTCTGAGGACCAGGCCTGCTCTCCTGGAGGTTACTTGTTCATAGGAGTCACTTTGCAGCAGGGCAAGATTCTATGTGTGGGGCAGAGAGAGTTTGTGCCCTGGACTCAGGGGGCAGAGATACAGTCAGCCCTCTCCCCTGCATTGGGTGGTGGAGGTGCTGCAATCCCCTGCTGTAAGATCATTGTGGGGTATGCTGTGAGCAGCTCAACACCTCACCCTGGTGGCAGAAGTGGGGTGGGGAGTTCTAGGTGTTTCCACCTGCCTGTGAAGTCCAACTTTCCCCAGCACATTCACTGCGGTGCAATTGGGTCACTGTTTCCATGGCTGAACAGCAAAGAATCACTCCCAGTTTCCCTTCTAGCCGCAGCAGGATTAGCCTGTGTCAGTGGTTAATGAGGTGGATCTGGTTGTAGATTGTTATTCATTCCCCACCTTGACAATTCACACAGTCCCTTTCCTAATCAAATCCCCAGCACCTCAGTGATCCTGGTAGCAGGGGTTGGGTCCTGAGACTTTGAGGGTCCTTTTTTCCCTTCACCTGGAGTGAACTCAGCTTTTCCCCCATCCCAGACAATCCATTAAATAACAACAGGGGCATACAGAAAGAGGGGAGGGAACATCTCACTGCCAGGGCTGGATGTGCCCAGGGCCCCAACTCTTCCATTGTCTCCATGGAATTTGGCCCCCTGCTTTGCACAAGGGACAGAGAAAGATCTTGCTGTTTCTGTGGCTGTGCAAGGAAAATTGTGCTTCTCTATGAAAGAGAGGAGGGAAATGGCCCCATGATGGGATAATATCCTCAGGATTAAGACCTAAGGACTCAGGCTGAGAACTGATAGAACTCCACTCATCTGGGATTTAACAAATTGTCTTCCATGGAGCAGGGCCAGATCCAGCATTTTTGCCACCCCAGGAGAAGAAAAAAATAAAAAAGCTGCAATCAGCAGCAGCTCTACCTCTGCCACTTTTGGCAGTGAGTCTTTCCCTCCAAGGGGGACTGAGAGGACCCAATAGCCACAGAAGCCTCCCCATTCCATTGGTCATCTCTAGTGCCTGGAGCCAGCCCTGCCATGGAGACACTGGGAAGATGGAGAAATCAGGAAACAGCCACAGATTTATTTACATTGCAAGTGAAAAATAACTGAAGCGTTTTTTTAATTGAAGTCACTTTTCCCTGACTGGGAATTGAACCCAGGCCTTGGCAGTGAAAGTGCCAAATCCTAACCACTAGACCACCAGGGAGCTGATAATGTTGCTTTTTTTCTCACTTATGCTACACTTTCTTAGTCTACTTTCTATCCACTTTCTGAAACCACTCCATTGTCCACTCCCTGAGGGGTTAAGAACAGAGAGTACAGGAACCCCTGTACTCTGGGTCACAACCTCAGCCCAACACAAGCCACTGAAATAAACTCTAAGGATGCTTCCTCCAGCAGGATCACAGAGCCACGCAAAAAAAACCCAGGAGGAACAATCCTCCTCTGTCTTCATTTACCCCATCGCAACCCTCTCAGCAGCCGACTCTTGCAGGAAGGACACTCAGATGATAGGAGCTCTGGCATAGAGACCAAGGGAGGGGTGTTGCTTCCTCTCACTGTGAGCTGATCGCAGTCTGACTCCGTGGAACAGGGCTCTGAACTTTGCCATCTTGCGTGTTCCGAGAGCAGAGCTCCCTGGACCCTTCTGCTGAGAGCATGGTGATTGCACAACAGCTGCAAGGCCTTTTTCCCTCTCCTTGTCCTCCTTGGCTTCCCCAGACTTTCCTCACAAATGGTTCTATAAGGTGCTGAAGGGATCTAAGGACCTGCAGGTTTCCCTCACCCATCTCTTAAAGCAAACAGTGATTCCCTTCTCTGACACTCCTGGGTCTGGGCTTCTTTTGAGTTTTTCCCAAGGGGGGGCCTGATTCCCTGTGAAAATGTGTGTGTGGCACCAGCTTGTCTGCCCCCTCTCTGGGAACCAAGAAACTTTTTCAGACTCTCCCCCACTAGATGAGTCCAACAACACCTCCCCTTGGTGGGAGAATCCTAAATTCTGACCTCCAGCCCTGGTTGCTCTGACCAGCTGATGGCGGCAGCATGTTAAATCAACCCCAGCTCACTGGGCTAGAAAGCAGCATCTAAACAGCCTAGTGACAGCTTTGGTTTGCTCGCTGGAGACATAACAAACCAGGAAAGAAGGCAAATGTCAGGCTACGTCTACACTACAGGATAAATTCGAATTAGCTTAAACTGATTTTATAAAACAGATATTATAAAGTGGATTGTGCGCGTCCACACTAGGAACATTAATTCAGTGGTGTGCGTCCATGGTCCGAGGCTAGCGTCGATTTCTGGAGCAGTGCACTGTGGGTAGTTACTGTAAAATAATGACGCCAATAACGTCGATTTGCGTCCACACTAACCCTAATCCGATATAGAAATATCGATTTTAGCGTTACTCCTCTCGTTTTGTAGGAGTACAGAAATTGATTTAAAGAGCCCTTTAAATTGATATAAAGAGCAGTGTAGTGTGGACGGGTGCAGCGTTAAATCGATTAAACGCTGTTAAAATCGGTTTAACAGCGTATCGTAGACCAGGCCTCAGACAGGGAACCTCAGTTCACACATAAACACCTTCAGGGCACCTTCTACATTGCGACTGGGCAGTTGACTGACTTTAAATCTAGTTAGCTCTGTTGGTAGAGCATGATACTCTTAATCCCACCGTCATAAATTCAAGCCCCATGGTAGGCGGTTGCAACAAACCTTAGGTGTCACTCTTCTGCTAATACTCACAGATCAAAATGAAACAAACTCTCTGTTCTCTTCGGCAGGTCATGTTTCTTCCTCTCTCTTAGCTTCAGTAAAACATGAAGAGAGACCAAACTGACATTTGCATCCTATGTTAAGAGGGTATTTTCTCCTCTTCCATTGTACCCTAGGCAAGAAGAGAGGATAGTAACCATTTAACGGATGATTGCAGAGGGAAAAGTTTGGTCTTTATAAATAGGACAATGATCAATTGGTCTCTATGTCCACTGATGGTAGGACAAGAAGTAATGGGCTTAATCTGCAGCCAGCGAGATTCACGTTAGATGTTAGGAACAGCTTTCTAACTCTGAGGGTAGTTAAGCTCTGGAATAGGCTCCCAAGGGTGTCTGTGGAGTCTCTGTCCTAGGAGGTTTTTAAGAACAGGTTGAACAAACCTCTGTCAAGGATACTCTGCATATACTTGGTCCCATAGACAACCTGCTCTGGCTCTGGTTCCCTCCTTCTGCTCCCTGCCTGGGCCGACTGCTGTGGGCACTTGATCCCACATGCCCCCAATGCATCATCTCTGCTTGACCCTGCTTCAGCAGAGAGGGCTGGATTTCATGACCTCTCCAGGGCCCTTGCAGCCGTACAGCTCTATAATTCGATGCCATCGCAATACAATACAAACAACAACAAAAGTGGAAACACCCCAATCTAACATCTAACAATTCAGCGTGAACTGACATTCCACAGCACAAAGTGACAACACGTAGGAGTGCAAAGCCCGACAATTCAGCATCATGCAAATGAACACCCCATGGGGCAAAATGACGCACTGCAAAAGAGCTCAGCTCAAACCAGTGCAACACAAGCCAGTGCAAAAACCATACAACATGAAACAGTGCATCAGAGTGCAAAGTGACACTGTGCAAAACAGCTCAGCGTGGAACAACGACACAGCACAAACCCACACAACAGAATCATATAGAAAGGTAGGGCAGGGAGGGACCCTGAGAGTCAGGACCAAGTCTCCCTAGGCCACACTGACAAGTGTTTGAAGAACAGGGAAACAAAGGGCACCACGAACTTCTGTTTTTTGGATGAGTCAAGAAAAGGGAGCAGCATTGTCCCCCTCGGGTAGCCCCTGTTCAATTCCAGGTCAGAAAACAAAACTCTTCTGCAAGAATATCCAAAAAATGTTGTGTTTCACTTCACTTCAGAAGTACAGTTGTGTGGCAATTAAATGATGACCCTAAAGTTTCATAAAAGTGTGGGAAATACGGATGTATTTGAGAAAATGGCTTGGAATGAAGGAAGACAAAAAATTGATGGGTCGAGAGAACAGGCCCTGTTTCCCCCTGGTTTGGAGCTTCTCTCACAACTACTGGAAGAGAAAAGCTAAGCAAATGGTGTTCTATTGTTCCAAAGGAGATTGAAGTGAGGCCATTTTCTCTAGATAGAATTAATGGTAATATCAGGAGTGGGATGTGAAATCACATCTCTATGCACAGACCAGAACAGCCAAGGGATCGGAAAAAATTTTTTTTATAACTAGCACTTTAGACCAGTCCATCATCCTTATACTACAAAGAATATGACTTATCAACCCTAGTTTTCATTAATAGTTGATGAACTCTTTAGGGCGGTCGAGATGGCACATCTCTTTCAACTCCTAGAGACCTTCTACAGCACAGCTGATTTTTAGACACACTCACCCGGACCTAAAGTTACACATTTCCTGGAGCTCCATGAGTTCTGTGGTGTTGTAATCTCCCTGCTCACGTTTTAAGTGAACAAACGATGGGTGCTGGCATTCTGAGAGAGTAATGGTGAACCTCAAAATCCTGCCCTGGGGGCCAGACAGTTAAGCAAGCAGCACCCACAACCTCTACCATGATAGCATCCTGTCTGGGAATAATTCACTTACCAATAGCTGAGGTGTGAAATCCTCATTTCTTTGTTGTTCTATCACTGTAGTCCCCACTTTCCTATTGCTTGTCTGTATAATCTCTGTCTGGTTCTGTGACTATTTCTATCTGCTGTATAATTAATGTGTTGGGTGTAAACCAATTAAGGTGGTGGGGTATAATTGGTTAGATAATCATGTTACACTATGTTAGGATTGGTTAGTTAAATTTCTGTAAAATGATTGGTTAGGGTATAGCTAAGCAGAACTCAAGTTTTACTATATAGTCTGCAGTCAGTTAGGAAGTAAGAGGGGGAATGGGAATTGGGGTAGGGGAATTGGAATTATGTTTTGCTAAGGGGGGGAATAGGAACAGGGAAGGGGAACAGGGACACAGGCAAGCCTCTGTGGTGTCAGAGCTGGAAAGGGGGTGTCATAAACAGATAGCTAAGGGTTAATGTCTCTTTCACCTGAAGCACCTGACCAGAGGACCAATCAGGAAACCGGATTTTTTCAACTTTGGGTGAAGGGAATTGAGTGTCTAAGTCTTTTGTGAGTCTTCCTGCTTTCTCTGAGCTTTGGAGAAGTAGTTCTACTTTCTAACCTTCTGTTTCTAAGTGTAAGGACAAAGAGGTAGGGTGGGGTTCTGATTGGGTGAGCATTACCTGTATCAATGGAGTGGTATGCCCGTTCAGGCCATCCTGGGGTGGCTGAGAACAATGGGGCGAAGCTAGTGCACAGCTCCTTGATTTGTTGCCGCTGCAGACGTTCCAGGGTGGTTGAGAGGTTTACCTCTTCCACGCCACCGTCTTTTTTCCCGTCGTAGTAGACACCGTCAGGCCACTCAGCATCATCTCCCTGGACTGTAAACTGACAAACCTGTAAGTCTCTGGAATAAAAAGGCTTGAGAGAATTAACATGGTACACTTTAGGCTTTAGGGAGGAATTGGGAAATGCTATGAGGTAGTTTACAGCTCCCAGGCGCTCTTGGACCGTGAATGGCCCTTCCCATGATGCTTCCATCTTATGGGCCTGTTGTGCCTTTAAGACCATAACCTGGTCTCCTACCTTGAAGGACCGATCTTTGGCATGTCTGTCATACCAGGCCTTTTGCTCTTCTTGAGCATCCTTTAGGTTCTCTCTAGCAAGGGCTAAAGAGTGTCGGAGGGTGCTTTGTAGGTTGCTTACAAAGTCCAGAATGTTAGTTCCTGGAGAAGGCGTAAACCCCTCCCATTGCTGCTTTACCAACTGTAATGGCCCCTTAACCTCGTGACCATACACAAGTTCAAATGGTGAAAACCCTAAACTGGGATGTGGTACAGCCCTGTAGGCAAACAGCAACTGCTGCAACACTAGGTCCCAATTATTGGAGAATTCGTTGATGAATTTTCGTATCATGGCCCCCAAAGTTCCATTGAACCTTTCCACCAGGCCATTGGTTTGATGGTGGTACGGGGTGGCAACCAAGTGATTCACCCCATGAGTTTCCCACAGTTTTTCCATGGTCCCTGCCAGGAAATTAGACCCTGAATCTGTAAGGATGTCGCAGGGCCAACCTACCCTGGCAAAGATGTCTGTTAAGGCCAGGCACACAGTGTTAGCCCTGGTGTTGCCTAGAGCTACTGCTTCCGGCCATCGGGTAGCAAAGTCCACTAAAGTCAGTACGTACTGCTTTCCTCTGGGCGTCTTTTTTGGGAAAGGGCCCAGAATATCCACAGCTACTCGCTGAAATGGGACCTCAATTATGGGGAGTGGCTGGAGAGGGGCCTTGACCTGGTCTTGAGGCTTTCCCACTCTTTGGCATACCTCACAAGACCGGACATACTTGGCAACGTCCTTGCCCATCCCCTCCCAGTGGAAGGACTTCCCCAACCGGTCCTTGGTTCTGTTCACCCCAGCATGGCCACTGGGATGATCATGGGCTAAGCTTAAGAGCTTCCCCCGGTACTTAGTTGGAACCACCAACTGTTTTTGCGGCTGCCATTCTTCCCGGTGTCCACCAGAAAGAATTTCCTTGTATAAAAGTCCTTGGTCTATAACAAACCGGGATCGATTAGAAGAGCTGAGAGGCGGTGGGGTGCTCCGTGCCGCCGCCCACGCTTTCTGAAGGCTGTCATCCGCTTCCTGCTCAGCCTGGAACTGTTCCCTTGAGGCTGGGGTCACCAGTTCTTCCTCAGACTGTGGACTTGGGCTTGGTCCCTCTGGAAGCGATGTAGGTGATGGGGTTGTTTCCGTTGCTGGTGAACCGCTCTCCGCTGGTGCACCTGAGGGTATTTCAGGCTCTGGCTGAGCCTTTTGGGTATGGCTGTCTGTTGCTTCTGCCAGTTTTGGCTCGCTGGCGCCCTCTGGCGTTGAGTTTGAAGATGGGGTTGCAATGACTGGTGCTGGTTGCTGTTCCAGTTCCGGGCCTGGGACTGGAGGTGCTGTGGCTGTTTCAGTGGTTGGCATGGAATCCGGGTCCACTACCTCTGTCTGGGTCTCTGGTAACACAGACGGGGCCTCTGTGGACGGCTCAGGAACAGGAATGGGTCTGGAAGCTTGCCTGGTTTGGCTACGTGTAACCATTCCCACTCTCTTGGCCCGCCTCACCTGGTTGGCCAAGTCTTCCCCCAGTAGCATGGGAATAGGATAATTGTCATAGACTGCAAAAGTCCACATTCCTGACCAGCCTTTGTACTGGACAGGCAGTTGAGCTGTAGGCAAGTCTACAGCTTGTGACATGAAGGGGTAAATTGTAACTTTGGCCTTTGGGTTGATGAATTTGGGGTCAACGAAGGATTGGTGGATAGCTGACACTTGTGCCCCCGTGTCTCTCCACGCAGTAACCTTCTTTCCGCCCACTCTCAAATTTTCCCTTCGCTCCAAGGGTATTTGAGAGGCATCCGGGCCTGGGGATCTTTGGGGTGATGGTGGTGTAATGAATTGCACTCGCATGGTGTTCTTGGGACACTTGGCCTTGATATGTCCCAGTTCATTACACTTAAAGCATCTTCCATCTGATGGGTCACTGGGCCGAGGTGAGTTACTGGAGACTGGTGAGGTTGAAGGGTAGGGTATCTGTGGCTTTACTTGGGTGGTATGTGGGGTCTTTGGCTGTCCTCGGTTGTAGGGTTTATGGTCTGTGTGCCCCCTGGGGTAATCGTTCCCCTTGACAGTAGCTTTCTTGCTTTCTGCCAGTTCCATCCATTTGGCTCCAATCTCCCCCGCCTCAGCGATATCTTTGGGATTTCCATCTTGTATGTACCGTGTGATGTCTTCAGGAACACCATCCAAGAACTGCTCCATTTGTATGAGGAGGTTCAGTTCTTCCAAGGTTTGAATGTTGTTTCCTGTTATCCAGGCCTCATAGTTTTTTGCAATGTAGTAGGCGTGTTTTGGAAATGACACCTTGGGTTTCCACTTTTGGGTTCTGAAGCGCCGACGGGCATGATCTGGGGTTATCCCCATTCGGTATCTGGCCTTGGTTTGAAAAAGTTTATAGTCATTCATTTGCAGCTTAGGCATTTCAGCTGCCACCTCTGCTAAAGGTCCACTGAGCTGTGACCTCAATTCTACCATGTACTGGTCTTCGGGGATGTTGTACCCAAGACAGGCTCTTTCAAAATTTTCCAAGAAGGCCTCGGTATCATCACCTGCCTTGTAGGTGGGAAATTTCCTGTGCTGTGGAGCAATAATGGGCGCCGGGTTGTTAGGGTTGGCTGGCACAGGCAGCCCAGCTTTTGCCAACTCCAGTTCATGTTTTCTCTGTTTTTCCTTCTCTTCATTTTCTTTTTGTTGTTTTTCCAGTTCTCGGTGGTGGGCCGCCTCCTCTTCTTCTTGCTTCCTTCTGTGGGCCAACTCTTCTTCTGCTTGTTTCCTTCGGTAGGCTACCTCTTCTTCTTCTAGTTTTCTTTTGTGTGCTGCCTCTTGGGCTGCCTGTTCTCTTTGGAAGGCTGCCAGTTTCATGCTTTCTTCCTTTTCTTTCATCTCCATCTCTCGCCTGTGTTCAGCTTCTTTGATTTGTTCTTCGGCCTCAATTTTTGCCTTAGAAGTCATGGTTCCTGTTTTCTTGTGTTGGGGTGCCCTCCGGTGTTTATCTTCTGAACTGCAGGCTCTGTTGCCTCCTGAAGTCTGCCTAGCAACAGTGCTTTTTTCCTTTTCTCTCTCTAGCTAATGTTCAATGAAGGGAAACCAGAAAAACCACTTTATTTACATGCATATAAGTGCTGGTACTTGCCTCCTAATGGGAGGGCTATTGCATGACAAAAGACCCTTAACAGTTTGGTAATGGCTTCTTGCTTATTATGCAAGCCACAAACTGCCAGAGAGAGCAGAAAAAAAAATTCTCTCTGGTTCCCTTTTAAAACCAACTGTTTCTCTCTGCTAAAAAGCCCTTAGCAGAGAAAAGAAAAATATAATATTCCTACTGGCTTCTGGATTCTGTCTATATCCCACCGCTGACACCATATCATAACCTTAGTCCCAGATCTGGACCTTAGCGTCCAAAATATGGGGGTTAGTATGAAAACCTCCAAGCTTAGTTACCAGCTTGGACCTGGTACCTGCTGCCACCACCCAAAAAATTAGAGTGTTTTGGGGCACTCTGGTCCCCCTGAAAAACCTTCCCTGGGACCCCAAGACACAAATCCCTTGAGTCTCACAACAAAGGGAAATAATCCTTTTTCCCTTCCCCCCTCCAGGTGCTCCTGAAGAGATACACAGACACAAGCTCTGTGAAACTACACAGAGAGACTCCCCCTCTCTGTTCCCAATCCTGGAAACAAAAAGTACTTTCCTATTCCCCCAGAGGGAATGCAAAATCAGGCTAGCAATCCAACACACAGATCTCCCCTTGATTTCTTCCTCCCACCAATTCCCTGGTGAGTACAGACTCAATTTCCCTGAAGTAAAGAAAAACTTCAACAGGTCTTAAAAGAAAGCTTTATATAAAAAGAAAGAAAAATACATACAAATGTTCTCTCTGTATTAAGATGATACAATACAGGGTAAATTGCTTAAAAGAATATTGAATAAACAGCCTTATTCAAAAAGAATACAAATCAAAGCCCTCCAGCACTTATATTCATGCAAATACCAAAGAAAAGAAACCATATAACTTACTATCTGATCTCTTTGTCCTTACACTTAGAAACAGAAGATTAGAAAGTAGAACTACTTCTCCAAAGCTCAGAGAAAGCAGGAAGACTCACAAAAGACTTAGACACTCAATTCCCTCCACCCAAAGTTGAAAAAATCCGGTTTCCTGATTGGTCCTCTGGTCAGGTGCTTCAGGTGAAAGAGACATTAACCCTTAGCTATCTGTTTACGACAGGGGGACACTGAGGAAGGAAACTGGAATCATTGCTTGCTGGAAGTTTACCCCAATAAACATTGAATTGTTTGCACCTTTGAACTTCGTGCATTGCTGCTCTCTGGTCATGCAAGAAGGACCAGGGAATGGGAGGGTGATGGGATAAACCCTGTAACAAGTACGTCTTTCAGGGTGTTAAAAACCCCAGAACCAGTATAATTAAGCTGACCTAAGCCATGGTTAGATAGTGCTAAACAAAAGGAAAGATTGTTCTGTCAATGTAGCTATTACAGGGATGGAAAACCCCTCCCCTCACTGTAGCAACTGTCTACTCTGCAGTGCTAGAGCAGTGTCATAGCAGCATTTTAAGTGCAGACAGCCTTAGAGTGAGACCAGATCTGGCTCCAGCATTAAGACAACAGCACTGACAACACACTAATGCCACCATAGTTAGCAGGATTCAAACCTGCGTGGGGAGACCCCAATAGATTTCTAGTCCATCACCTTAACCACTCAGCCACAACTACTTGATGTACAGCTCCTGCACTACACAATGATTCTGTTCTCACAGACTTGTCACTTCAAATGGCTCAGACCAGCTCCCCCAGCACACTCACTGCTGTGCATTAGTGTAAGTGTGTCCATGGTGAACAGCAAGAGTTCCCGCCCATTTCCCTTCCAGCTGGAGCATGATTAGTGTGTTTGTGGCTAACGACATTGCTATAGATTGTTGTTCATTCCTCACACTGACAATTCAGACAGTCCCTTTCCAATTCGAATCTCTACCACATCATTCCAATAGCCGGGGGCAGGATTTCTCTGGGGCACTGAAATGTTTCAGGGGATTGGTGTGTGAGCTCAGCCTTGCATTCCATCCCTGATGTTCATGGACTAACAACAGCAGCAGAAAGAAAGAGCCGAGCCAATATCTCCCTGGCAGGGATGCAGGTGACCACGTCCCCTCTGTCTGACCATTGCCATTGCAGGAGAGAAGGGTTCACTGGAATCGAATGCCCTGGCTCAGACAAGAGACACAGGGAGGTTTTACTGTTATTGGATCTGTGCAAAGGAAATTGTGCCTCTGTGTGAAATTGAGGAGGGAAATGAAACGTCCACATGGTGGCCCAGTGCCTTAAGGAATGTGGGCGATGGATTCTGGCTGAGAAATGATTTAACAGGAATTTGTATCAATGTGTTGCCCTGATTAAAAGCTATGGCTGTAAGGTGTCACTGTTGTTAGTACTTGCACCTGCGTGGAGAAACCCGAGTGGGTGTCAAGTCCATTATCTTAATGAGGGCTAGTTGATTATTTTGTCAAGATCCAAATTTCTTGGTCAAGGTCTAGTCAATGTCTAGATGACAGAGAAAATAATACACTGATGATAATAAGAAGAATTTAGAAATATTTACAGTTGCTATGGGCATAACTATGATGATTGTTTCATGTTTCACTCTTTATATCTGACACCACCATCACCTTTCCCTTTAGCCTTGTAGTTTACCAAGGGTAAAACTAAACATCTTTTCAGATACAAGGGAGTGTTTGTGTTCATTCCTGTTAGCTACACAGCGGTTTGATGTAGCTGCTTTCAGTCCTCTGGCTCTGCCCTGATAAGTAACATTTCAGGGTGTCACTGAACTGAAGGAGGGAAATCATTTTTTGACACATTACGCCTCCTCTTAAAGGTGTTTGTCTGGCTGGCAGCCCTGGTTCCCAGGTCTCTCCTGAGGGAAGAAAGTTTCTGTGCAAAATACTAAAACTTTTAACAGAGAGGAGGGAAAGGCGACGACCACATGATGGGGCCAGTATGTACCACAACATGGTTCTTTTATGTGGGATGACTCTGAACATTGACTGATCTCCACTCCCTTGGATTTGAAGAGATGTTTAGCTGTGCACTTAGGAACCTATAAGGCTGAAGCAATTTTATGGGTGGTGACACTGCGATGGAAAGGTTTTTTAATGTTGTAGAAATTGTTAAAAACACTTAGCTTAAACTGGAACTGCCTGTTATTAAAGGCTGGTTTCCCCACGTCAGTTCCATAAGCTCTCCTAGAAACACCCTGGGTTCTCTCCTGCCTCGGTGGGAACTAGAGGGAATCGTCCCCAGCTGCCCTTGGCTCTAGGCTGATTTTTCTGGGGAGGGGACGTGGAATTGATTTGTTTGCTGTTGAGAAGGGAGCCGGGCCAGTTCTCAGGGAACCAGAACTCCCAGCATCTTCCCAGCCCAACCCAGGCTGCTGCCCCGTCCCAGTCTCTGTTCCTCTGGGAGCCCTCCATGTTTGACTCTAGAGCAGGCTGGGAGCAGCAGCTGAGGCAGAGGACAGCCTGGGCCAGGCAGATAAGGAGTTTAGCAAGCAAAACATGTAAAACGGCAGTGGATTATTACCTTGGACTTGACGGCATTTCTCCATTGGTCTGTCTGCCTTGGGGCAGGGACAATAACACGTCCTGCTGCATTCGTTATTTCAAGAGGCAGTTTAGGATTTTCATTCTCACACACAGTGCACAAAGCAGGACTCAACCTTTGGCATAAACTAAACAAGCTGCTCACAGATTCTGACAGCCACAATGAGCGTTCGGGTGAGAGCTCAGACCTGCCCCTGTCCCAGAGGGAGAGTGTCATCTGTGTGGGGACTGGAGCACTGACCTACCCGCTGCTAACTCCCAAACTTTCAGTAACTCTATTATCAGTGCCTGTGAGTGTTATTTAAACCATAAGAAAAACCACACTGGGCTAGACCAAAGGCCCATCTAGCTCTGAATCCTCTCTTCTGACAGTAGCCAATAGCAGGTGCCCCAACAACCAGTCAGCAAGGCATCACCAGGAGTTGAACCCAGGATCTCCTGTTTACAAAACAGATGCTTTAGCCAGCTAACCCATGGGTGGCTAAAACACAGTGCTTGCCCACACCTGACTCCCTGCCATCACCACTGGGGCCTGACAAGCTTTGCTTGTATTTGGATTCTGCAAAGCAGAGGAGCAGGTGACGTTTTCCTTACAAGTTGTTTGTGAGTGAATCTTTGGCCAGGTCTGCACTACAAAGTTGTTTCAGCAGAATTATGTTGCTCAGGTGTGTGAAAAACACACAACACTACCTCAGTCGGCAGCTTGTGGCTGGTGCACACACTGCAATGCCACATCTGGCGACAAAACTGCCCTGTTTTGCTGACAAAATAAAACAACTTCGATGAGAGGTCTAGAGCGTTTTGAAGCAAACTTAAAGTGACAGAGTAGACGCTGCTGTTCATTATATCACCATAACTGGCCTCCTCCAGTATCCCACAATGCCCGCCGTGAACTCGCCTGCCCTGCATTCCTGCTACAGAGCCATGGGCCCCTCCCCTTTCATTGCTATGGGAAGTTCTGACAGCTGAGCCTGCTGCTCTGCTCTGGCAGCCAGGAGCAAATCACTGCCGTGGATGCTGCTCTCTCCCGCACCGCGAACACAGAGCAGGGTGGCGGGAGCTTCCTTACAGTGTGGGGAGGCCACTGGCACCCGAACTGTGACACGCCCAGGACATCCCTTCCCTCGAGGAGGCTCTTACCTTCTAAACAGGGACGGCTGTTTTCTAGTAAAATCAGGAAAAGGGAAGGAGAAAACTCAAAAGAGGTTCCTCCTGGTGCTCACATACGTGAACCCAAATACTCTCTCAGTCCTCAAAGAGAGACCTGGAGAAGGAGACTTGCTGAAGCAAAGCCACAGGGGTCTCTGAGGTTTCCTTGGCTCCTCGCCCCTGTCCTGCCTGGCTGATGTCAGCATCTTTCTGTGAGGTCATCACCTCCCCACCACCTTTGACCAATAGTCTGAGGTCCTGCAAAAGGCCTTTGTGATGTCACTGCCACACCCCTCCCTTGCTGTGCTAATGTCCCGCCCCTGCCCAGGCACTTTGGAGGTTTGAGCTACTCCTTAGGCAGGGTGATGACACTGGGTGATCGGCTGTTTGGGAAAACAAGAGTCTGTCTTTTTGCCAGGGAAAGGAGAAACTTGGCCAGCAGCAGGGGGTGCAGAACATCACCCTAGCGTGGGGGTGACAGCGCCTCTGGGATCCTGAAATCCCAGCACTTTACACACCTTCATGGAGCCTCCCAACCCCCCTGGGCTGTTGGAACTGCGACCTCAACCCTACTGATGAGAAACAGGCCTGGGGAGGGGAAGCTACTGGCTCAGGGTCACACCAAGTGTCAGAAGGATGGATGGGACCCAGCAGTCCTTCTTTCCAGGCCCCTTTGCTAACCACTGCTGCACACTCCCTCTCACAGCTGGCAATTACAAGCAGGCCCTCATGGCCGCTCCCCCTGCCTTTGAGAGGGAGTGTGCTCTGCTGGAGTTAATGGAGCAGGGGACTGGGAGTCAAGACTCCTGAGTTTCATTGATGGGGATTTCATACTTTCTCGCTATTGGAAATTGCTGGGAGAATCCCCCAGCCAAAGCTGCTCTGACAGTGCTAAGTAACATCTGACCATTCAAGGGCGAGCGCACTGTCCAGGAAGAGGAGTGTTTGGCTCTGGGGTTTCACTTCATCCCAGTTTAGAGAGAGGGGCCCAGCTATGGAGTTTGGCTCAAGAAGACCAATTCTCCAATTTGTTAAAGGCGTTTTGAATTCCAGTCCTGTGCTCCAAAGTGCTTGGTGTCATTTGCAAATTTTAGAAGCATGCTCTCCACTCCATTTTCCAAATCAGTAATGAAAATATTGAATAGTACCCGACCCTGGACTGATCCCTGCCGGATCCACTAGGTACACCCTCTCTGTTGGACAGCCAGACATGGAGAAGGGCTCTTGGAATCTAAGCTTTCAACAGCTCTGCACCCACATCACACTGATTGCATCTAGACCACATTTCCCTCGTTTACTTGTGAGAATGTCCTACGGGACTCTGTCAAAAGCCTTAATAACACCGAGCTAGATCCCATCTACTGTTTACCGGCCTCCGCTAGGCCCGGAGCCCTGCCAAAGAAGGAAAGAGGATTGGTTTGGAATGATTTGTTCTTGACAAATCCACGCTCACTAATCCTAAGAACCAAAGTATCCTGAAGATGCTACTGACAAACTGATTGTTTAAGAATGTATTCCAGTATCTCTCAAGCTATGGAAGTAAGGCTAGCTAGTCTGTAAGTCTCAGGGGTCTCTTTGTTCCCCTTTCTAAGATAGGTCCTGTCCCGTTCATGGATGGGAAGATGTTCTTTTTCAGGTATCTCAGAGGAGACCTGGGGCACAACACCTGGTTTGTTTAGGCCACAAAAACAGAGGCAGGAACCTCTTCTCTCCTGCTGGCAAGGAACCCCAGGTACCTAAGAGACAGGGACTCACATCCCTGAATGGACTTAAAAAAGGCAGTGGTTAAAAAGTTTGGTCCCGACCATTTCTTGTTTCCACAGACTAGACCTTTTAGCAAACTTTAGAATTCCTTGGTGCTAAACACCGTGAAACTCCCCTTTCTCCTTCACAGAGGGTTTTAATGCCCCTTATCTCACTCAAGCTCATGACTGCCCAGAGTTTGAGAATTGTCCCTGTTCCCATTGGACAGATGGGGAGGAGCCTGAGGTACAGAGAAGGGAAGTGACCTACCCAAGGGCCTACACAGCAAGGCGGTGGCAGAGTCAGAAAGAGAAGCCACCAGTCCTGACTCCTGTTCTAACAAACAGCAAACCCCCCCAGAGGCAGGGATAGAGCCCAGGAATCGAGATGGTGGGGAAATTTCATTGAAACCATTTTTGTCACAAAATCCCCTTCAGACTAAACCAGTTTGTTTCTCAAAATCAAAACAAGTGGGATGAAAGTTCTTTGCAAAAATATTTTGTTGCAAAACAAAAGCATCTCCTGTTTGTCAGAGTGTGTTAAATTGTCTCGTCGCACACAAAGAGGAGACACTTAGATCACAAACATTAGCTAAGATGCTTCGATCTGAGCTAAGTAGTTGATGCTCTTAATAATTTCAAAATAAAAAAATACAAATATAATAGACTATTTCAGCTAGTCTATTATGTCATAATCTGCTCTGAGTAAATGTGATAGGACACCTCATATTATGCACTAGAAGGTGCTAGGACAGCAGGAATTAAAAAGTTGAGGACAATGCCTTATCACCCACAAGGTGAACCTCAACCCGAAAGGTTCAACCAAATCCTATTAGATATGTTAGGGACTTTGCGGCCAGAGCAGAAGGCAACCGGAAGCCAACATGTCGCATTTCTGGTGCACGCCTACAACGCCACAAAGAACGATGCTACGGGAGTCACCCCATATCTCTTGATGTTTGGGCGAGAAGCAAGATTACCCATATACCTGTGCTTTGGTGTACCAGAGGATGGCGACAGCTATGAAACTCATCAGCAATATGTATCCCGACTACGAGAAAAGCTGCGGGATGCTTATCACTTAGCTATATCTGCAGCCTGGAAGAACACATACTGCAACAAACATCAACATGATGCTAGGGTGTGTCTGCAAGATGGAAGGCAATACCTTACTTGCTGATGGAAAAGCTAGACCTGCCGGTCTACAAGATCAAACCTGAAGAGGGTCCAGAGCAGACAAAGACCGTTCATAGAAACCTTTTGCTCCCTGTGGGGGAATTGTTAGGCACCCCTTATGAGATGGGCCACAAGAGGGCAACTGGGCAGAACGAAGGTGCTGTACCAAAGCCGCCTTCCAACGTGACAGATGGCCCCTGCAGCTAACCTACACCTACTCAGCACATCTGAGAGTGAGTCTGAGGAGGAAGACACAACAGTGGTGTAACCTGGGATGAAGACAAGATTTCAGTCTCGATAAGCTGAATCAAAAGAGAGCACCTCCTCTTCCACCCTAAACCCCATGGCAGAAGTATTTAGGCCCATTCCTGACACTCCTGAGCCACTGGTGGGACCCCCGTGTGATGACATACACAGGTTATTGGACAGTGGCGACATACAGATGGAGGATGTCCTGAGCACTTTTGACCCTCCACTGTTAGAACTAGAAATGAAGGGGCCTATGCCAGTATCTGAGGGGACCTCAGGGGAAACCTCTCCATCCGTCACTCAAGAGGATGTCCCCCCTATCACATCAACAGGGATTCTCAATAGGCGAGACAGGGTAATAAGACCAGTGAAACGGTTAACTTACGATGCACCTGGGGTGACTAGTGAAGAGCCAATACATTTAGCACACAGGTTTGTGGAAGCTAAAGTGGGCTATCTGAGGCCCTTTGGAGGGGACCAGTGAGTTGGTATATTAGGGAATGTGATTTGTCGGGATGACAAATTCTCGACTGGGGGGAGGAAGTGAGCAGAGTCAGGATGAGATCTACCCTGACATCTGGTGGTGAACTACAGGGAGTGTGGAAAGAATTTCAGGGAGTGTGGAAAGGAATTTCAGGTGTTTGCATTGGCACACCCACTCTGCCTAGCATAGCCCATGGCAGCCTGAGATGGTTATTTTGACAGCTCTAAGATCCCCAATTTCTTCATTACTGGGGCAGGAGGAATAAAGTGTTGTCACCCTGATTACGTGAACTATGAGACTGCTTTATGACAGAAAGTCTCAACATCAATTAAGTAGCACTCGCTAGACAAGGGACACGGATGCCAAAACCCAGTGAATTGAGAGAGGTTGGGGATAGGTATGTGTACCTGATGGTATGGGGCACCTTTGAGTGCCTGGCATACCAATTGCACCTCCTTCTCTCTGGAACCTAGCTAGAGGCTGCTGAGCTGAATTCACTTTGCACCAGCACTGGGGCTCCACTACTACAAGCTGAAATCAGTAAGAGCTGAGATCACTGAGTGCTGTGTTAACTAGTGGGGGACCTTAAGAGATATATTGCTAAGTGGCTGGCAGAGCAGTTTGCAGGATGGTTGGAGTGGCCTAGTGCAGCAGAGAAGAACTGAGCAATGTGTGGGGACAGCTGGAGTAGTTCATGGGACGGCTGGTGGAGTGGAGCATATGGTGGAGCGGAGCAGTGTGTGGAACGGTTGGAGCGGCTTGTTGAACAGCAAGTGGAGCAGAGCAGTTTGCAGGATGGTTGGAGTGGCCTAGTGCAGCAGAGAAGAACTGAGCAATGTGTAGGGCCAGCTGGAGTAGTTCATGGGACAGCTGGTGGAGTGGAGCATATGGAGGAGCAGCTTGTGGAACAGCAAGTGGAGCAGAGCAGTTTGCGGGGATGGCTGGAGGAGCAGAGCAGAGCTGATCGTGGTGAAGGCTGCAGCAGATCTCCACGGAGAGGCGGGGCAGTCGGCCTCGGCCCACGTAAGGTGCCCCTTTTACACCCTGTGTGCCCCCCGCATTTCCACCCAGGCTGGGGGTGGGGCAGAACCCTGCAGATGAACTTTTGAACTCTGAGGTGATTTGGATTTTAGACATTGCCAAATGTACTTCGAGGTGGGGTTTTTTGCTCATGGTTTGTGTTATCCTGTTTGTGGTGTTTCTCCAATGGGATGCTGCACTGTTTCTCTCCTTTATTAAAAGGATTTTGCTACACTCGGACTCCGTGCTTGCGAGTGGGGAAGTATTGCCTCCTAGAGGCACCCAGGGGGGGTGGTATGTAATTGTCCCAGGTCACTGGGTGGGGGCTCGAGCCGGTTATGCATTGTGTTATTGAAACTGAACCCCTGGATACTGAACTCGGCCCTTGTTGCTGCCAACTCAGAGGGGCAGAAGGGTTACACTAGTGACACTCTCCAATGGATCCCCGCACTTCACCCACCGTGAGGTAGGTAGGAGCGGATCATTATTATCCCTACTTGAGAGAGGGAGAAGCTAATGCTGAGAAAGAAGAATTGACTTGTCTTAGGTCACACAGCCGGTCACTGGCAGAGTTAGGAATAGGACCCAAGAGGGAATAGGACCCCTGATTCACAAACTAACCATCGGATCTTGAATTTCAGACATTGAACAACCTGAATAAAGTGTTCTCGAATGAGCTGCATACCAACAACAGTGCATACTAATTATTCAGCAAGTATTTTAGGAGAACTGCAATGTTAGAGAGAATCATGAACTGCTCAGAGACCATTAATGCAGAGAAGCAGCAAAATTCATCAAACATATAAGTGGTTATGACTTATTTACTTGGTCTTAAAAGAGAACAACGAGGACTTGAGTCTCCTCCCTGTCAATAATCCCCTGCTCAGCCAGTCAGGGTAGAGACTGAGGACGGGAGGCTGAGGGTTCTCACCAGAGAGCCCAAAGGATGGCCCAGGTCACCGGTGGGGATCACTGCCCGAGCACTATTTCAGCCCCTCATTTTTGGGTGGACGTCCCACAGTGGGAGCTGCAGAGCACTCCCCCGCAACACACAAACACACACCTCACTCTTGGTGTTGGGAGGGGAACAGGTGAAAGGACACTAGAAGCAAGAGACAAAGAGAAAGGAGGAAGGCATGGATGGAGAAAAAGGTGAAACAAAAAGGACAAACCCTAATGTCCCCAGTGATTCTGAGGGACAAAATCCCAGGTGCAGAATAAAATTCTGCCTCCTTAAGCTCGTGTTTTCCATGCCTAGAATTCAACTGTCACCTGATGGATCAGACTGAACAGGTTTCAAACCTTGAGGAAGCTCTTACCTTCTAAACAGGGACAGTTGTTTTCTAGTAAAATCACTAAAAGGTGTCATAAAAAGATAGTTAAGGGTTAATAGAACAGGAGTACTTCATGTCTCTTTTGCCTGTAAAGGGTTAACAAGCTCAGTGAGCCTGGCTGTCACCTGACCAGAAGACCAATCAGGGGACAGGACACTTTCAAATCTTGATGGAGGGAAGTTTTTGTGCTGTGCTGTTAGTGTTTGGTTCTTGTTCACTCTGGGGGCTCAGAGGGACCAGACGTGCAACCAGGTTTCTCTCCAATCTCTCTGATACAGTCTCTTCTGGTCAATTTAGTAAGTACCAGTTAGAAAGACGGTTTAGTATTTTGTTTTCTTTATTTGCAAATGTGTATTTTGCTGAAAGGACTGTATCTCTGTTTGCTGCAACTTGTATTTGTGCTGGGGGAAGGATTCTCTCTGGTGTCTATAAGCTGAGAGACCCTGTAACATTTTCCATCTTGATTTTACACAGATAATTTTTACTTTTTTTCTTTCTTTAATTAAAAGTTTTTCCCTTTTTAAGAACCTGATTGTTTTTTCTATTCTTGTGTGAGACCCCAGAGGATGGGGTCTGGACTCACCAGGGAATTGGTGGGAGAAAGAAGAGAAGGGGGGAGGAAAAGCCTGATTTCTCTCTGTGTTAGGATCACTGTCTCTCTCTCAGGGAGAGTCTGGGATGGGGAGAGAAGGAGGGGGAAGGTGAATTTCCTCTCTGTTTTTGGATTCAAGGAGTTTGAATCACAGTGATCTCCCAGTGTAACCCAGGGAGGGGTGAATCTGGGAAGAAGAAAGGAGGGAATTGGTTTATTTCCCTTTGTTTTGAGATCAAAGGAGTTTGGGGTCTTGGGGTCCCCAGGGTTTGGGGGCCAGAAAGTGTCCCAAAACACTATATTTTTGGGGGTGGCAGCTCTACCATTTCTAAGCTAGTAATTAAGCTTAGGGGGGTTTATGCAGGTACCCCATCTTTTGGACGCTAAGGTTCAGAGTGGGGAATCATACCTTGACAAAAGGGAAGGAGAAAATTTAAAAGAGGTTCCTCCTGGCGCTCACATCCGTGGACCCGAATACTCTCTCAGTCCTCAAAGAGAGACCTGGAGAAGGAGACTTGCTGAAGCAAAGCCACAGGGGTCTCTGAGGTTTCCCTGGCCCCTTGCCTCTGTCCTGCCTGGCTGATATCAGCATCTCTCTGTGAGGTCACCACCTCCCCACCACCTTTGACCAATAGTCTGAGGTCTTGCAAAAGGCCTTTGTGATGTCACTGCCACACCCCTCCCTTGCTGTGCTAATGTCCTGCCCCTGGCCAGGCACTTTGGAGGTTTGAGCTACTCCCTGTGGATCACTCCACTCAAGGAGCATTCGTTCTAGGAAGCAAGCTGGCTAGACAGGAAAACATCAGACGCTGCTCTCAATGCTACACTCAGTTTTCTCAGACATTAGTCAACTTTATGGCCAGAAGAGACCATTAGAGTATCTAATCTGATCCCCTGCATATCGCAGGCCTCCTGTATGACACAAGAGCTACTTTGGGGGCAAACACATTCCAGAAGGCATCTAGTCTTCATTAAATGACATCAGGAGATGGCAAATCCACCACTTTCCTTGGTAGCTTGTTCCTGTGGTGAATCATCCTCGCTGTTGACTATTTATGCCTTATTTGTAATATGAACCCTTGCTCTGGCTCCCAGCCCCCCTACAAGGGTTGCAGCTGTCTGGAAGTGCTGCCTTCCATGCCTTTCTCATTCACACCTCATTCATTCAACAGGGCAACTGATTACCAAGTGGAGGAAAGATCTTATTCTACTTCTAGCAAAGAGACATTTTTCTTTTACTTTAATTATACTACCTTAGGGGCTCGCTATAACATACTACCAAGCTTCAATGCAAAGTGATATACAAGTTATACAAAAATAGATAATGCAGAGATGTATCTACAACTGCATTGATTGACTGCTGTGTGCAGTAATATAGTGATCCCTGGGTCTTTGAATGAGGCTTTATACTTCGGGGGGGGGGGGGCGAGCTGGGGTGAGCAGCAAGTCGGAGGCGGGCGAGTGGGCAAAGAGGCGAGCAGTGAGGCAGCAGGGATTCTAGGGGCGGGCATGGGGGTTTCTGGCAGGGGAGAGAGGAGGTGAAAAGAGGTGAGTGGGGCACTGACTAGGAGGGACGCAGCAAGCCAGCGGGGGGTTAGGGAGTGAAGAGGGATGTGATGGTGGGGTTGAGAGGGGAGGGGGTGGGTCCTATTTTACTGCTGTGATCTGGTCACCCTAAGCGCGCTGTTTCTTTCCCCCTCTACAGGCTTCCACACACAGTCAGTGCCTTGCTAGTGGGCCATGCACCGTGAGAGAGCTCTTCTCTTTGTGTGTGACTGTGAGTGTTTCCCTTGTGCGTGAATTTATTCAATAAAAGCTTGAGCTTCATAATGGCTACCACGAGTGAAAAGAAAAAGAGAAAAAGAGAATCAGAGCACAGCGTCTTCAACACTGAATGGACGAAGAAATACGTACATACTGAGAATGATACAGTTACTAAAGTAAGCTTTCAAATGTCTAAGGAAATTGCTGCTGTTGGGAAATGCTTCACAGAAGGTGAGTTTTTAAAAAAGTGTATCTTGATTGCTGTATCTGAGTTATGTCCAGAAAAGAGGGAAATATTTGAGAATGTCAGTCTAGCACGCATGACTGTACAGAGAAGAATAGCTGACATTTCTACCAATCTAAGTGATCAGTTAAAGCAGAGAGTCAGTGAATTCTGCTTTTACTCCCTAGCTAGGGATGAAAGCACCGATTTAAAAGACACCGCCCAACTTCTTATTCTTATTAGAGGTATTGATAATAACTTTGAAATTACTGAAGAACTTGCTGGCATGTGCTCCATGACAGGTCACACAACCGGAAAAGAAATCTCCAGTGAAGTGATAAAGTGCATGAATGATAAGTCAGGATTAGATTTCACAAACTTGATGGCCATTTGTACTGATAGTGCCCCAGCTATGTGTGGAAAAAAATGTTGGAGCAGTTACTCTTCTTGAAGAATGTATTGGGAGACAAATAACCAAACATCACTGCATTTACATCAGCAGGTTTTGTGTAGAAAGTCTTAAAATCTGAGCATGTAACGTCAGTGACAGTTTCCATTGTAAACTACACCCGTTCTAGAGGACTAAAACACAGGACATTCCGAGCCCTTCTTGAAGGGGTAAACACTGAGTGCAGTCATACGGAAGTGAGGTGGTTGAGTCGAGGAAAAGTGCTCCGACGTTTCATTCCTTTGAAAGAGGAGGTAGCAAAATTCGTAGAAAATGGGCCAATAAAATTCCCAGAGCTTGAAAATGAGTCCTGGAATCAAGATCTCTTTTTCTTTTGTGATATTACAGCACACCTGAATGATCTCAACATTCAACTTCAGAGGGAAAAAATCAACTTATATTTCAAATGTGTGCAGCAGTGAAAGCTTTCAAAATGAAATTGAAACTTTTCAGAAGTCGGCTGTCAAAAGGTGAAATGTGTCACTTTCCCACTTGTGCACAGAGTATCCCTCAGCACAAACACGCTGAGTTAGGAGAAAAATATGCAAAGCACATCTATCTTTTGATTGAAGAATTTGACAGAAGACTTACTTTGTCTAAAGACGACGATGTCCAGTTGAAGCTGATTGAAGATCCCTTTTCTGTGGATCCAGAGGAAGTGCCAGTAGATTTGCATTTGGAGGTTACTGAACTTCAATGTTCGGCAGTTTACCGATATAAGCACAGAGAAAGCAGCCTGTGGGACTTCTACAAAAGTCTGCATGATGAAAAATACAAGAATCTTATTGAAGTTGCACTGAAAACATTCAGCATTTTCGGAAGCACCTACATATGTGAAAAATCATTTTCCACCACGAACATGAATAAAAACAAGCAATGTTCTTCTCTGACTGACGACCATTTGGAAGACATAATGAAAATACCCACTTCAGATATGACCCCTGAATACGACAAGCTTGTTGCCCAAAAGAGATGTAATATCTCTCATTACATTTGCAAGGTAATTATGAAAAGTACAAAATTTTCTTTCAACAAAACAGGTGTTTTTCATTTTTCCCTGATTCATTAAAATTAAAAAATAGTTTGCTTTAATTGAAAAATTCTTAATAAAGTATCCCCCCCAATCTTCCTTTTTGGCCCACAGCTGTTTCAGCGGGGTGGCACTGGGGAAGGAGGGTTTGTTTCCACAGTGCAGGCAGCACTGGGTGTGTGTTTGTTTTGGTGGGGGTGGTGTTCTGTCGGTGCTGGGCGGGGAGGGGAGTTCAGCCTTCAGATGTTTTCTTTGGAGTAATATGGCCCTCACTGCTTTACGAGTTGTGCAGCCCTGCCCTAGAGGTTTTTATGGTGTTGAGCTCCCTGGCAGATTCTCTGATGACTAACATGGGCTGAGTGCCAAGCGAAGGTTTTCCCACACTCACTGCATTCATGAGGTCGCTCTCCTGTGTGGATTCTCTGATGAGTAATAAGGTTTGAGCTCCGATTGAAAGTTTTCCCACACTCGTTGCATTCATACGGCCTCTCCCCTGTGTGGATTCTCTGATGTTCAGAAAGGCCTGATCTGTGAGTGAAGTTTTTCCCACACTCACTACATTCATAGGGCCTCTGCCCTGAGTGGATTCTCTGATGTTTAGAAAGAGTTGAGGTGTTAATGAAGCATTTTCCACACTCATGGCATTTAAAGGGCCTTTCCCCCATGTGGATTCTCTGATGATTAATAAGGCTGAATCTGTGAGTGAAATTTTTCCCATACTCATTGCATTCATAGGGCCGCTCCCCTGTGTGGATTCTCTGATGGGAAATAAGGTGTGAGCTGCGGCTGAAGGTTTTCCCACACTCACTGCATCCATGGGGCTTCTCCCCTGTGTGGATTCTCTGATGGGAAATAAGATGTGAGCTGTGCTTGAAGGTTTTCCCACACTCACTGCATTCATACGGTTTCTCACTTGTGTGGATTCTATGATGCTCTTCACGGGCTGAATAATCACGTAAGTTTTTCCCACACACAGTGCATGTATTTTTGCTCTTTCCCATAAGGATTTCCTGCTGTGTTGTGGTTTCCTTGAGGTCCTTCTGAGTTCCTTCTCGTGAAATTAATTTACCCACTTTCTCCCCTTGCTGGTTTCCCTGCTCTTTTTCTGGTCGGTGCTGACTCTCACAGGAGTTTCCCTGCTCATGACTCCTGGACACATTCCTTTTCGATCTTTGTGATAATTCTCTGTGTTTATCCACTTGCTCAACATTTTCCTGCAGAGAATTCTGCTCCTCTTTCTCACGTACCATTGCATCACCTGCTGTGATAGAGACAGAAACCTCAGACAGGGATGGAAGGGAGAAGGCCAAACCAAAACAAGTACTGGAGAGAGGTCAAATAAAAATCAGGAACTGAACTCCCCCAAACTCTTCCCCCAAATGTTGTAGTAGGATTTTATGTTTGTATTTTATATAATTTGGAATGAAGGATAACTAACAATTATGCAGCAATGCATTAAGTGTATTGGTGTATGATCTGAGCACATCCTGCCAGCCACCCTTTTTGAGTAACAGATAGGAATGGCTAATGGGCCAGTGGGTAGAGATACATCAGCCAGAATCTGTGTCTGGGCTGATTTCAAGGCAGTAACAGACCTTTGAGGGTCACCAATTTGTTGTAGGTTTAGCATTTTAAAATAAGTAAAAGAATGCCAGGGTTGTTTTCTTTTGCATGGCAATTTGATGTTCCTGTGTAAAATGTTCTGTGTAAATTAATTCTGTTTTATGTTTGAATAAGGAATGTACATGTTAAGAGATAAGTGTGAAGGTCATCGCTGAACCATATGTATGAGGGAAGAACTGAAGAAAGACGCAAGGACACCAGGAGGCTGCAACACGCTCCTATTGAAATGTCAGAGGAGGGCAGACTGATGATTTTAAAGATGAGACAGGCACCTATCAGTGAGGACAAGATAGCTGTGATCAAAACCAGCCTGGGAGAACTCCCTGAGGGACTTAATGAAAGAATAAGATAAAGGATGAGAAGGACAATTTAAGATAACAAGCACCGTCAAACAATTGAATACAGCATGACAGTGCAAAACTCATTGGTCCCAATGAAGGAAAATCACTATATAAACAAGGTGCCTTGCCATGAAACTTTGGGTTCATCCTGCCAAGACTTCCCCGGAGCATCGTGTCATGACCAACGGAACCCAGCTCCTCCTACCCATGATCAACCTAGCTGGCCACTAGGTTGCTCTAGACTGGTAACTGTAACACTGACTGGCAGGACAGTGTGTGTGTGTGTGTGTGGTGTGTGACTGAACACATATGCGAATTGTTCTATTTTCAATAAATGCGGCGTATTGCCTTTTCCCCTGTAAAAGATGCTGTATGCTTCTTATAAGCATAACAGGGTAATGCCCACAAGGCAGCTAGCTAGCACATCTTGGAGGGACTTTCAAATTAAGTGGTTCATCAAGACACACTTGGTTGACAGCGGATCGTGGGAGAAGCTCATCTACACTGAGTGGACCATCATGGAAATGTGCTGTCTGGAATCTAGGTAATGGCCTCCTGCAATGACTGAGGGAAACTGGGCATGAACATGTGACTTGCCCATGTGACTCCAAACTCCATCCTGTTGTTCTAATTTTCCACAATAAGAACCATGGGATGCCTTCCACACGGCAAAAGCTATAAAAGGTCCTGGAAACACCTCCATTTTGTCTTCAATCCTGCTTCTTACCTCTGGAAGAACTTTGCTACAGACTGAAGCTCTGAGCAAAGGACTGAATGACCCATCGCAGCTGTGCATGTACTCCAGAGACTTGACTTAAGCCAACAATTTATTCCACCACTGCTATAAGCCTGAACCAAGAACTTTGCCATTACTGGATGTAATTGATTCCCTTAGCCAATTCTAACTCCCACCTTTCTTTCTTTTTATGAATAAACCTTTAGATATTACATACTAAAGATTGGCACCAGCATGATTTTTGGGTGAGTTTTAAGTTGTATATTGACCTGGGAGTGGCTGGCCCTTTGGGATCAGAAGAAACTATCATTTAATGACACTGGTTGTAAAGAACCACTCATCTCTGAATCCAGTGTGTTTGGTGGTGTTATAAGAACCAGAATGCCTGAGAAAACTGCCTTTATGTTTTCTTGTTAGCCAGTGTGGTGAAACAGAAGTTACTTTTGTGGCTGGTTTGATCTATCTTATAAAAGGAGTACTTGTGGCACCTTAGAGACTAAGAAATTTATTTAAGCATACGCTTTCATAGGCTATAGCCCACTTTATCGGATGCATGCTTATGCTCAAATAAATGTTAGTTTCTTAGGTGCCACAAGTACTCCTGTTCTTTTTGTGGATACAGACTAACACGGCTGCTACTCTGAAACTTATAAAAGAATAACCACCAGTTTTGGGTTGTGTTTGCCCTATTTCTCAGCAGTTCGTCCTGAATTTGGCATCCTCAGTTGTGACTCGCTAAGGCTCGGTGACAGGGTGCCAAGGGAGGGGGCTGGGTCATGGATTTACAGGGTTAGGTGACCCAACGTTCATACAGTCTCCCTTTGGACCGCCCTCTTTAGGATACGTCTAAGGTGCATCAGGGAGTCGGCTGCCTTCCAGGCTGAGTCTCACGCTAGTGCATTAAAAATGGCTGTGGAGACATTGCTTTGATGTTAGCGCTCTGCTTGGAGTTCAGACCATCCAGCCCACCCACCCCCCTCAACCTCTGGCTTTAGAACCCAAGCTACAACACAACCAACAGCGACTACATCGTTATTTGTAGTGAGTCAGCATGGACTCTGGCTGGGAAGCAGCTTCCAGACGCAGTGCAGACATACCCTTAATGAGTGACACGCTCGCTTTAGCTTTTTCCAAGGGTGAACCCCGGTTCCCCTCTAGAACCATAGAGTTAAAAGGGACCGCAAAGGTCATCTAGTCTAACCCCCTGCCAAGGTGCAGGATTTGCTGTGACTAAACCAGCCTCCTTTTGAAAGCCTCCAGTGAATAACTATCCACCACCGCACTAGGCGTCTGTTCCATAGTCCTACTGTTCTTCCAGTTAGGAAGTTGTTCCTGAGATTTAATCTAAATCTGCTGTGCTGTAGTTTGAACCCCCTGCTTCTTCTCCTGCCCTCTGTGACAAGAAAGAAGAACTGTTCTCCATCCTCTGTATGGCAGCCTGTAGCGGGGAAGACCAGCAGGGACCACAACCTGCCTGTTGGGCTACAGAGCCAGGAAAGCCACCTCTACCCCTCTGGAAGATGAGGACAGAAAGCAGAAGTACAAGAGGGGGCCCTGCAGCTCAGTTGGGCTGGAGCTGCCAAAGGAGACAGACGCTTATCACCCGCTGCCAGAGTGGGACACTGAGGACCCACTAGGGCTGCCACCAGAGGACTGGCCAAAGCTCCCAGGATCACCAGCCAGTCGAGGTGCCAATGAGCTGATGGGGCTGCCACAGACCACCAATCGCTGGGGAAATGAAGGACAGAGGTACCAAACCTTGGGGAATGTAGGAAGTAGCCCAGGGAAATTAGACCATCGTCTGGCTGAGCGTTGGCCTGACACTAAGTAAGGGTGTTGTGGTGGACCCCTCCTGATCCAGTGGCAGATTACACTGCCACTGTTAGGACCAGGGGCTGGGACCCAGTGAAGTCAGGTGGGGCAGGGTCCCCCTACCTCCTGTCACCCCGCCTTTGGCCAGGAGGCCTGTGTTGGTCGACTGGCCGCCAAGCAAGGATGCTAGACTGTTTGGTGCTTGACCTGGGCAACGCCTCTAATTGTTTGCTATCCCACCCTGTCTGAGGGCCTGGGCTTGGAGACTTTGCAGCTCTGTCCTGAGACAGATCAGGAGGAACGGCCACACACGCTCACACAGCCTTTTGAGTATTTGAAGATCGCTGATTAACTCATTTCCAAACTAAACACATCCAATTCCATCAGCCTTTGCTCACTGGTTTGTGTTCCATCCCTTTGATCATCTTTGTCATTTGCCTCTGGATTCTTTCCAGTTTCTCTACATCCTGTCTAGTCACTGGTGACCAAAACTGGATGCAGGACGCCCCCTGAGGCCTAACCAGTGCTGAGCAGAGCAGTACTATCACCACCTGTGATTTGCATGCTATGTTTCTCTTAATGCATTTGCTTCTTTTTGCATTACCATCACGCTGTTGACTTCATGTTGAGGCTGTGATCCACCACAACTTCCAGATCCTTCTCAGTGGTGCTGCTGCCATGCCAGTTATCTCCCAGTCAGGATTTGTGCACTGGGTTTTTCTTCCCGAAGTGTAGCACCTTACACTTGTCTTTGTTGAATGTCATTGACGTCTATAGCCCAGGTCACCAATTTATCACAATCTCTTTCAAGTTTTGCACTATCCTCCAAAGTGTTGACAACCGCCCACCCAGCTTAGTGTCATCTGCAAATTTGATCAGTATGCTCTCTATTCCTACATCCAGGTCATTAATGAAGATGTTAAATAGCAACAGACACAAAACAGATCCCTGTGAAACCCCATTTGAGAAATCCCTGCAATGTGACATCATTCCAATAATAGTTATTCTTTGTTTGCGGTTGTGTAACCAATTATTTATCCACTTAATGGGAGTTCTGTTGAGCCTGCATTTCTCCAGCTTACTCATGGGACTGTGTCAAAAGCCTTTCTGAAGTCCAGGTCCATTTTAGCCACCAAACCAGTTGCCCTATCAAAGAAGGATATCAGGCTGGTTTGTCATGCTATGTTCCTAGTAAATCCATGCTGGCTGCTATCGGTTACCCCTTCATCCTCTGGGTATTCGCAAACTGAATGTTTTATACATTGCTCTAGTAGCTTCCCTGGTACTGAGGTCAGGCTGACTAGGCTCCAGCTTCTCCTTTTTCCCCTTTGTAAAGATGGGCACTATGTTAACCCTTCTCCAGTCTTCTGGGACCCCTTCTGTCATCTGAGTTTGCAAATATTGCCAGAGGCTCTGAGATTTCGTCAGCTAATTCTAGGCTGAACAGCAAGAAAGGAGATGGGGGGCTGGCTTGGGGGATTAAGAGCTCTGTTATCAACATTTGATGAGCTGTTGAGCTTGAGTTGATGGCTAGCCATCCATGAGGAGTCATCAGAGAGAGGCGGAGATTTCAGTTTGGACAGAGGAAGACAGGTCTGGAGTAGAGCGGTAGATCTGTGATTCATCAGCATACGGACAGTAGCTGAATTTGTATTTGGAGGTGAGATTTCCCAGAGATAAAGTACAGAGGAAGTGACCAAGGACTGAGCCCTGTAGAACCCCCACAGAAAAATGGAGTGGGGGTGAGGACGATCTTCCTAAGGACACGCTGAAGTAGTGGTTACAGAGGTAGGAGGAGAACCAGGAAGCAGACAAGATGTCAAGACGACGACCATGGTCAGTGGTATTAAAGGCGGCTGACGGGTCAAGAAGAATAAGGGTGGAGCATAGGTTCTGAGCTTTGCTTAGGGAGAGGTCATTAGAGACTATGGCAAAAGCATTCTCAGTGGAAGGCCCCAAATCTCTGCCTCCCTGACACCTTCCCTTCCCACTGCCACCAGATCCTTCCTGCTCCTTGGATCAAACACTCCCCATCCTCTTCCCACTATCCTCAGTCTTTTCCACTTCCAAGTATCCCACATCTCCTACCCAATACCCCCAACTCCAACAGCACCACTGCTGGGACCTCCATCACCTTTCTCCATTCCCAGGCTCCCACTCCCCCAAACTACCACACTCCCTGTTCCTAGGAGATTCTGTCTCTGATTCCTCACCTCTGCTTCCTTCCATGGTACCCATCCCTCCCTGATTCCCTGTAGTCTTCCACGTACCTATCCCTTTCCTCCCACTACACTCAGCCTTCCCTACCTTGTGGCACCCCACAAGCACTAGCTCCCATCATCTTCTCCACTCCCACTGCTCCCTGCTCTCCTTTCCCCTACCCCCCAAGAACTCTTGAATAGGAACCTCACACTGCTCTCATAGTCATTGGTTGGTTGGGTCAAGAGGACATGCTGTGGCCACTGCCTCTGAGCTACACCCATTCATCTGAGTCGGAGCCGTACCACTGTTTACTTTCAGACTAAGTGTATTGTGCATTTTGTTTGCATTCTGAAGGAGTTCCTCTTAGACGTTTCCCCTGATTAAAATATTGCTCTCAGCCCTGAAATTTTGGAAAGTGTTTTAAAATCCACTCTGGCCTCTTCTGAGCTGCAAAGTTTTGTCAGCATAGATCTGTTTGTTAGGGATGCAAAAGAACACATCCTTAATTGATATAATTATGCTGGAAAACTCTCTCATGGAGACCATACACATCACCCCTAAAATGCAACCTTAACTCTGCCCCTGGCCCTGCAGCTGGTACTAGCCACTAGGAATGGCTCAGTAAGTCTGGTGCAAAGGTTAACAAACTAACAAAGGAAGTGGAGGTTTCTCCATTTCTTGAAGTCTTCAAGTCGCAGTGGATGCCTTTCTGGGGGCGGATTGAGTCCAACACAAGGTATTCAGCTCAGTACAGCAGTAACTAGATGAAATTCTATGACCTGGTTTTACAGGAGGTCAGATTAGATGACTTAATAGTCCTTTCTGGCCATAAAATCTATGATTCCAATATAGCTATGGAGGACTAAGAACGTGCCATTGTTTGTGTTGTGTTCACAGATGGGAATCCCAGCATTTCTCCACATCCTCCAGCCGTGTGCACTGGGTCAGCCGTAGCTGTAACTGGATGGTGAAGGGAGGAGTTGGAGCAGCTTGGCAGAGGTGTCACTGTGATATGAAGGAAGGTGCATAGGAACCTTGAGAGACCTAGTCTGCCCCATTTCAATACACTCAGTGGGCTGTTGCTGAGACAGGGAAGAGCAGAGGAGGCATTGTGGGGGTGGCGTGAACCTTAACTCTTCATTTCCCGTTCTAAAAACGGAGGGGATTGGAATCCTTACCCAGCGAGGTCACATTCTCACAGTTCTCCTGCATGACGTCTCTGCAGAGGGCTCTTTGACGGGGGTCCAGCAGAGCCCACTCTTCCCTGGTGAAATACACAGCCACCTCCTCGAAGGTCACCGGCCCCTGAAAGAGCAAGAGCCCTCCACTCACAACCTGCTGCCCCACTCACAGCCCCACTATTCATGGGGGAGAGGAGCCAATCAAATGGAAGCTCTGAGAGAGAGACAGTCAGCAGGGTCCCACCCCCACCCTGCTCAGAGCAGCCAGGAGGCAAAACAGGAGGGGAGATAGAGATCCCCTCACCCCCCCCAGCAGACAGAGGGGGAAGGGTCTTCTCATCCATCACACACCTACAAGCCAGAGGCTGATGTGGGGGATGGGGCCCCCAGCAGGCTCCAGAGTCAGCTCCCCAGTAGGAATCCCAACAGATTTCCCATTGCCGGCAGCTGGAAGGAAGGGGAGGGGTTATCTACTCTAAGCCTCACTGGTGGGTCACCTCCCACCCCTCCTTCCAATCTCATAGACTCATAGACTGGAAGGGACCTCGAGAGGTCATCGAGTCCAGTCCCCTGCCCTCATGGCAGGACCAAATACTGTCTAGACCATCCCTAATAGATATTTATCTAACCTACTCTTAAATATCTCCAGAGATGGAGATTCCACAACTTCCCTAGGCAATCTATTCCAGTATTTAACTACCCTGACAGTTAGGAACTTTCTCCTAATGTCCAACCTAAATCTCCCTTGCTGCAGTTTAAGCCCATTGCTTCTTGTTCTATCATTGGAGGCTAAGGTGAACAAGTTTTCTCCCTCCTCCTGATGACAACACCCTTTTAGATACCTGAAAACTGCTATTATGTCCCCTCTCAGTCTTCTCTTTTCCAAACTAAACAAGCTCAATTCCTTCAGCCTTCCTTCATAGGTCATGTTCTCAAGACCTTTAATCATTCTCGTTGCTCTTCTCTGGACCCTCTCCAATTTCTCCACATCTTTTTTGAAATGTGGTGCCCAGAACTGGACACAATACTCTAGCTGAGGCCTGACCAGCGCAGAGGAAAGCGGAAGAATGACTTCTCGTGTCTTGTTTACAATACACCTGTTAATGCATCCCAGAATCACGTTTGCTTTTTTTCCCAACAGTATCGCACTGTTGACTCATATTAAGATTGTGGTCCACTATGACCCCTAGATCTCTTTCTGCCATACCCCTTCCTAGACAGTCTCCTCCCATTCTGTATGTGTGAAACTGATTGTTCGTTCCTAAGTGGAGCACTTTGCATTTATCTTTATTGAACTTCATCCTGTTTACCTCAGACCATTTCTCCAATTTGTCCAGATCGTTTTGAATTTTGACCCTGTCCTCCAAAGCAGTTGCAATCCCTCCCTGTTTGGTATCGTCCGCAAACTTAATAAGCGTACTTTCTATGCCAACATCTAAATCGTTGATGAAGATATTGAACAGAACCGGTCCCAAAACAGAACCCTGCGGAACCCCACTTGTTATACCTTTCCAGCAGGATTGGGAGCCATTAACAACTATTCTCTGAGTATGGTTATCCAGCCAGTTATGCACCCACCTTATCGTAGCCCCATCTAAATTGTACTTTCCTAGTTTATCTATAAGAATATCATGCGAGACCGATCAAATGCCTTACTAAAGTCTAGGTATATCACATCCACCGCTTCTCCCTTATCCACAAGGCTCGTTATCCTATCAAAGAATGCGATCAGATTAGTTTGACACGATTTGTTCTTTAAAAATCCATGCTGGCTATTCCCTATCACCTTACCACCTTCCAAGTGTTTGCAGATGATTTCTTTAATTATCTGCTCCATTATCTTCCCTGGCACAGAAGTTAAACTAACTGGTCTGTAGTTTCCTGGGTTGTTTTTATTTCCCTTTTTATAGATGGGCACTATATTTGACCTCTTCCAGTCTTCTGGAATCTCCTGTCTCCCATGATTTCCCAAAGATAATAGCTAGAGGCTCAGATACCTCCTCTATTAACTCCTTGAGTATTCTAGGATGCATTTCATCAGGCCCTGGTGACTTGCAGGCATCTAACTTTTCTAAGTGATATTTTACTTGCTCTTTTTTTATCTTATCTTCTAAACCTATCCTCTTCCCGTAAGCATTCACTATATTAGACATTCCTTCTGACTTCTCAGTGAAGACCGTCACAAAGAAGTCAGTAAGCATCTCTGCCATTTCCAAGTCTCCCATTACTGTTTCCCCCTTTCACTGAGCAGTGGGCCTACCCTGTCCTTGGTCTTCCTCTTGCTTCTAATGTATTGATAAAAAGTCTTCTTGTTTCCCTTTATTCCCATAGCTAGTTTGAGCTCATTTTGTGCCTTTGCCTTTCTAATCTTGCCTCTGCATTCCTGTGTTATTTGCCTTTATTCATCCTTTGTAATCTGACCTAGTTTCCATTTTTTATATCTCCTAGCAGCCTCTGGCCAGTAGGTTCATGTTCTTGCACTGGGAATCTGATACGTTTTCCCCAGCGCTGTCCAGGATTCCCCCACCAGCCCCATTCCACAAATAGGGTAATTTCCTCCCCCAAACCCCATGGGTCTGTTCCTAGAATCCAGGACTTGGGTTAAACAATTCCCAGAAAGTTTGTCACATGCCTTGACCCCCTCCCTTTCTCCACCCTGAGTATTTCCTGCCCCCATCCCACCTCCACACTGAGCTTCCCCAAAGATCCCAGCCCTCAGTATTTCCTGCCCCTCCCCCTCCAGCAGGAACCCACTAGCCACCCCGCAATAATCCCTACCTGGACTGGCTCCACTACAGTCAGTTCCCTTCCCTGTCCCGTGGGAGGCTGGGACAATCTGGAGCCAAAGGTGGGCGTTACTCTGCCGCCTGTCAGGGTGAGAAGGGTGACAGAGAAGATTTCAGAAGGACCTTTAGTTCTTGTCACATCATGATCTTCCCTGGCCCTTTCCCTGCACAAGATGTTTCTGACTCACATGCTGGGAAAACAGTCCATCACTTTATCACAGCCCAGACCCGGCCCTTTCCACCAGTGCTAAACCCACTGCGCTAGTTTTAAAACCCTGAGGGCAACTCCCCCAACGGTGGGGAGCAGGCGGAGGCAGGGACAGGACAAAGTCTGCCCAGTGTAGGTGCAGTAAATTAAATGAAGTTTGCTGGTGATAGCTGGAAGGCTTGGTCAATAGAGACAAATAGTGGACCATGAAGTGGGCCTCACTTCCATTTTATGTATTATGTTCCTCACCCTCATGCTTCAGAGTTTCACCCATAACTGCTAGGGGTCAGGAAGGGATTTTTCCCCCCTATATATTTTTGGAGGGTTCTTTTATCTCTTTCTTCTGAAGCTTCAGGAACAGCCAGAGAAGAAGACAGGATATTGGGCAGGGTGAATCTCTCTCTCTCTCTTTGTGCTCCCATGCTCAGAGTCTAACTGATCATTATAGGTGGGATGGGGAAGAAATTTCCCCCTTGGGTCAGGTTGTAGGTGATCTGGGGGTTTTTCCATCTTCCTCTGCAGCGTGGGGTGTGGGGCACTCACTAGGATCACCCAGAAATATCTCACTTAATCATTTCCCTGCCACTGCAGGGGTCTGGGGCACTGAGGCACCTCGGTCCCTCCTATTCTCTGCCTGGGGCATATAACAGTCTAGTCTCCTCTGGGCTGCAAGACTTTGGTCTCACTCCAGCTGTTGAGTTTAGTGGGCGGGTACTGGGGGGTGTTGGCAGCCAGTGCTAGACAGGAGGTCAGACCAGATGATCCAGTGGTCCCTTCTGGCCTTAGACTTTATGACTCTGTCATAAACAGATAGTTAACGGTTAACAGAACAGGAGTATTTCATGTCTCTTTTGCCTGTAAAGGGTTAACAAGTTCAGTGAGCCTGGCTGCCACCTGACCAGAGGACCAATCAGGGGACAGGATACTTTCAAATCTTGAGGGAGGGAAGTTTTTGTGTGTGCTGTTAGTGTTTGGTTCTTGTTCTCTCTGGGTTCTGAGAGTGACCAGACGAGCAACCAGGTTTCTCTCCAATCTCCCTGATACAGTCTCTTATATGTGCTCAGAATAGTAAGTACTAGGTAGATAAGGTGAGTTAGGCTTATGTTTGTTTTCTTTATTTGCAAATGTGTATTTGGCTGGAAGGAGTTCAAATGTGTATTTGGCTGAACGGATTTTAATTTGTACTTGTATACTTAGGCTGGGAGGGTATCCCAGTGTCTATAGCTGAGAGACCCTGTACCTATTCCATTTTAAATTTACAAAGATAATTTTTACTGTTTTTCTTTCTTTAATTAAAAGCTTTTCTTGTTGAAGAACCTGATTGTTTTCTTTTATTCTGGTGTGAGACCGCAGTGGACTGGGTCTGGCTTCACCAGGGAATTGGGTGGGGAAAGGAGGGAAGGGGGGAAAAGAGGTTAATTTCTCTCTGTGTTAAGATTACTTTCTCTCTCAGGGAGAGTCTGGGAGGGGAGAGAGAAGGAGGAGGAAGGTGAATTTTCCTCTCTATTTTAAGATTCAAGGAGTTTGAATCACAGTGATCTTCCAGGGTAATCCAGGGAGGGGAAGTCTGGGAGAGGCAACGGTGGGGGAAAGGGTTTACTTTCCTTGTGTTAAGATCCAGAGGGACTGGTCTTGGGGGTCCCTGGCAAGGTTCTGGGGGGACCAGAGTGTACCAGGCACTGGAATTCCTGGTTGGTGGCAGCGCTACAAGTACTAAGCTGGTAATTGAGCTTAGAGGAATTCATACTGGTACCCCATCTTTTGGACGCTAAGCTTCAGAGTGGGGATTTATCCCATGACAGACTCTATGACTGGATGTGCGCAGGTTTGGGAGCTTGTGAACTTCCAACCCCCTACTTATTTCTCCTTCATTTTCTGTCTTCTCTTTCCCTCACTCCCCTCCCTCTGCCTGGGAGACTTAGTGACCAACGATCCCTGGGTTCCTTTGCTCTCCTGCGATCGCTGACCGCACTCAATGCTGGTTTGCATCAAAACTTTCTGCTTCGTCCCCATTTCTACTAACCACCGCAGGGCTTTCAGTCTCGCTGGCTGGGATACAGGCAATGAAAGGGTTACTGTGCACAGCTGCAAACTGCCTCATTTCACAGCTGAGATAAGTAAGCAAGCACCACTTATTGGAAGCCAAATCTTTTCTGACCCCTGAACATTTACTATAAAAGTAAGAATACAACATGTATCCGTGCTGAGTCTATATATAACTTGTATATTTCAAGAGGCTGACAGAGAACACTGGTCACAATGAACAGGGGAGTGCAGGAGTGGGGGAGTGAGATTTTCTTTGCTTTAGATCATAATGAAATACTCAACATCTCACAGCCTCCTGACTGCCTTTCCTGAGCCCCCCGGGGGTCACAAACCACCAGCTGAGAAACACAAGCCTAGAGCATTCTTTTGTATCGGCATTGACTACGCAACGCATGGGAAGAGAGTGCTACATGGTACCCGGACAAAGCGTGAATGAGCCCAGTGCAATGGCATACATGGACCAACCCTGGGAACTGTTAATTCCAGTAACACCCACGTTTTGAACTCTCTGCCTTACTTCACTGTAAAAAGACGACAAAAGTTCATAAGATCTTACAATACCCTATAGCAACAAGTTGATGAAAAGTAGGTTAAATTCTTTTCAGCCATGACTGCCATGCACAGGTGCAAGACGACCAACTACAGAAAATTAAATTAGTCCAAACAAAAGGGGGCTAATGATGTAGTTCAGGGCCAGTACTAAGCCCTCTGCTTGGTAAACAAGAAAATGTGGCAACGAAGTTACCTAGGCCAAATTTGGCCTTAGGGACATGGATTTAATTAGTAAACAAAATAATAAAAAATTAACTATGCCACCTACTTTTATTCCTTTTGGGACTTTTAAAAAGCGATGGGGTGGGGGGAGAAAATCATCTCCCACCTCACCCCTGACATGGCAACACTGCTACTAAACTGATAACAGTTCCTTTCTGAGAGGCTGTGTTTTCATTATATTTTAATTTGTGTTTCCTTCTCTTTCTCCTCGTGATGCACATTCATTAGTTTGCACTTCATTTTGACCATAGTTCTATCCTGTTTCTCAGAAAGGCTCTAAGGGCTTGTCAGTTAAAATATGTTCCAAAGGGACCCATTGCTCTCGTGATTAGTGACTTTCTTAAAGTCTCTCAGTGCTTGTAAGTTAAACTAGTTTTCTAAAAAGAGCCTCTTTTTAAGAGCAGGATTAGTAATGAAACTTACCCTCTTTCCCACAAGCCACTGCCTCTGTGGCTTTACTGTCTGGTACAACACCTTCAAATAATTCTGCTGAGGATGTTTCCCAGAAATTAATTATCATCGGATGGCTAGAAATGTATTGGAGAAAAAAAATTAAGATTCTATCTTAAATGAATAAAATCATTCCAAGAATATAAATTAATGTAAGCATAAAAAAAAAGGTTAGAGCAAAAAGTTAATTAACAGAACCAAACAAACGTTGCATTCTTAAAGTAGTGCAGGTTATGCCAATATTTATATATATATTGAATTGCTGTTTTAACCAAATTAGATGCTAATAGCTGTTTTATTTATTTAAAGTGTAAAAATCAGCTACAACCTGTCTCACAAGAGGTAAATAGTGCACTAAAATAATTATAGGTTAAAAATGTGAATACATTACCAATTTAGAGTCACAACAAAAAAAGTCTGTATTTTTTTTAAAAACTCTAACTATACTAACAAACTTTCAAATAAATATGTTTAAAAAAACCTCAGCCTTTGTATTTTTTTTCAAAAAGTGTCAAGCAACCACTCAAACACAGGAAAAGTTGTCAAAGACCTTAGTGGTCTCTAAAAAAAGCTTTAAAATCAGACTATGTAAACTTAATTAAAAACACTATTAATATTACTGCAATTAAAACTGCAAAATAAAATTCTTAAATTTAATGTAGTGTAAAAATGCAATAATTAAAGAAAGCAAGGCAAAAAAATTAGTACTAAAAAAAACTGCAAAACACTTTAAATGCTTATGTGATATTGTTGAGCTAAAATATTTAAGAGACAAGTCAGTTGAAAATATAGTGGTGCAAGAAGAAAGTAACATCTCTTCCCATTGTTACACAGCTTCCAGGTGCTGGAGGCTGTGATTCCCTGTCGTTAATATGGTTATTGGTCTGAAATCTCCCCATGGCCAGTCAGAGACAGACACGTACCTGTGTCGCTCCCCAGCCCCCGTCGCAGCGTCTCTAGGGGAAGGAGAAGATGGGAGAGGTGAGAATTCAGGCCCTCGCATTCATGGAGAAATCCCCATTGCTTATTAATGGAACTGCTGTTAACTACGAGATGGTGACAGAGATCAGAGGCCAACAAGGCAGCCACTGCAGACAGAGCCAGCCTCCCAGGGCTGCTCCATGGGGAAGGGTGACTCGCTGAGCTGGGCTGTGAGATGGAGCCGAGGATCAGTGACATCACTAGAGTCCCCAGCTCCTCCCAAGGGCCAGGGTCGCTCTAACCAGAGGAGACGCCACCCCCAGACTCCAATTCACCTTTGAATCTCAGCACCACCTCCTGCAGCATGGCACTTTTCAGAGAAAAATCGCTGAGTCTTTTCTCCAGCTCTGCAAACGACGGCTCTAGCTTCCGAAATGTCCTGTCCTCCCTGCTGGGGAAAGGAGGGGTGAGAAATAGGCCTGAGCCCCAGATCCTGAGCCCAGCAACCCCCAAACTCCAGGAAAACCTGGATCTGCGCTTTGTAGCCTGAGATGGTCGTTGTCATGGTGGAGTCACCTCAGCCCTGTACTCCCCCAGAGAGACGGGAAAGGTGGGGAGACACTAGAGCAAGGAACAGAGACATTGTTCAGGAGCTTTCTCAGGGACGCTCTGGTTCTGTGGGGGGCAGAGCCACTCCCTTACCTGGTTTACTGCAGTAACAAGGGCCACCAGCACTGGGATTATGTGGAAAAAGAGGAGACACAGACCAAAGAGTGGGCAGGTCCTACATGCTGACAGTGGCCACAGACGCGAGCTCAGGTCTCCAGCAGAAGAATGAACATGGGCCCTTAAACACCAAAACCCTCAAGCCCTTCAGCTGAAGCAGTAACCCTGGGCTGTCCAGCTCATTTCGCAGAGAGGGCCAGACTGCCCTGTCCGTTACGGCCAGTGGCCAGGGCATCAGGTTAGGACTCTGTGCCCTGCTCCATTCACAGCAGAACATCCACTGCTCTCCATGGAACACCCATATACAAAGAACAAGGGGAGAATCTGCCCTTCATATCAGAAAAAAATTTTACTTCTTAGTATTTTGCCAAGTCTTTCTCTGTCACACTCAGTGTCACTCGGGAGGAAAAACAGCCCTTCCCGGACACCCTGTAGGGCCCTGCTGGTTCTTCCCTTCCTTTCCCACCCTCCTTTCTCCATTTCTCTTTTGCTTCCTTGTCATTGTGTCTCTCCTCTGTTCTTCCCTCCCTACAGCAACCCCCTATTCCCACCCTGCAAAGGTTTCACTCCCGCCCTCTCCCTGATCCACCTGCTCAGGTGATCACCAGGGAACATTCAATGTTGACATCAAAGTGTCATCATTTCAGTTGACACCCCGATGACATTAACTGGAGACTGGAGAGTTCACGCTCTCAGAGCTACGGCTTCAGGCTGCTGGCAACCCCAGCAAGGCAACGCTGTCTCTGTTTACACTAGGGAGGTGCTGAGGGCCAGCAACTCACTTTAACAAATGTGAAAGCTGAGATTCTGCACCCTTGGAATACATGACATGGCCACATCAGTCCAGGAGACGGGCCTGATCTGTCCCATCGGCCCTGTGTCTAGCAGCCCTGCTGTGACCTCATTAGCGATCGGACAGTAAACGGCTCTTCTCCTACCTGAGTCAGCCGCTAGGGGAGACAGAATCACACGCTCCAAGGGCAGGGGGCAGCTTCCTATTCAGTGCAGTTATCAAACCTAACGGCCCATGAGGGGAGCAAAATGGAGCCCAGGACTTACCTGCCCCCAGTGCTCCCAACACCCTAAAGAGGGAGAGAAAGAGGAGGCTGTCAGTGGGGGGTTCCTGAGTGGGGAAGCCTCCTGCTCTGCAAGGGTCACTACTGAGGCCTTGGGAAATAGGGGAATTTCAGGTTGACATTCCCAGAGCAGCTGCCCCCCTCACCAGGGACTTTCCCCTACGCAGCCCCAGCAATCCCTGTGGGCAGGTCACCACTGCAGGAATCTTCTCCTCAGGCACTTTACAGGCAGAAGATATTTCTCTGCATTGAGAATCAAATTTCACCCAGTGCTGAGAGATCCAGAAGACCCCTGGCCCCACTAAACCCATTAACCTGCAGTGCGAGGGGCCTTGGGCCTGGCTTGGGACCTCAGCATGGTGGTGGAGGGGATTCACCCTCCAAGTGCCAATGCAGAGAGTAATTTCCAGGAGAGAAGGTCTTGGGGCTGCAGCATCCAGGACTCCCAGGACCCATCCATGGCGCCGCTGCCAGATTCACTGTGTGACGTTGGGCAGGGTTCTGCCCCTCCCTCTGCCTCACTTTCCCCATTTGTCTCATAGGGATAATGCCCCTGACCCCACTCTGTAAAGTGCTTTGTGGTCTAGAGCTCAGAAGCGCCTATAGAAATGCTGCGTATGATCATTGCAATGACAGCCTGACCTGCAGGGTTGGCTCAGCAGGCTGCTGCCCCTTCTCTCCTCCCCTCTCGCTGAGCAGGGAAATCTCCCATGACAGGCTGCAGACGCCCTCATCCCTTCTCTGGACAATGGCTCTCTCTAGCTCTTCCAGCCGGGCCAGCAGACGCTGTTCCTGCTCCTCCAGACACCCTCGCAGCTCCTGCCACTCCCTGACGATCTTCTGCGTCTCGCCTGCCGTCTGTTTCTGCAACAGGGAGAGGGCGGCTCAGTAACAGGGGAACACAGAACATAAGAATAGCCCAGACTGAGTCAGATCAAAGGTCCATCTAGCCCAGTACCCTGTCTTCTGACAGTGCCAATGCCAGGTGCCCCAGAGGGAATGAACAGAGCAGGGAATCATGAAGTGATCATCCCCTGCCGCCCATTCCCAGCTTCTGGCAAACAGAGGTTAGGGACACCATCCCTGCTCATCCTGGCTAATAGCCACTAATGGACCTATCTTCCATGCACTTCTCCGGTTCTTTTTAGAACCCTGTTAGTGTCTTGGCTTAACAACATCCTCTGGCAAGGAGTTCCACAGGTTGACTGTGCGTTTTGTGAAGAAATACTTCCTTTTGTTTGTTTTAAATCTGCTGCCTATTCATTTCACTGAGTGACCCCTAGTTCTTGTGTTATGAGGCAGAAACAACACTTCCTTATTTACTTTCGCCACACAAGTCATGATTTTATAGACCTCTACCATATTCCCCTCCCCCCAATAGTAGTCTCTTTTCCAAGCTGAACAGTCTCAGGCTTTGTCTGCACTGGCACATCTCTCCTGCTGACAAACAGCAGCTACGCTGTGTGCCTGTTAGCAGCACGGCTGTAGCGGCACAGACGTGTCGCTAAAAGCTGCGGCGTGTAGCCATAGCCTCAGTCTTATTAATCTCTCCTCATACGGAAGCTGTTCTGGACCCTTCATCATTTTGTTGGCCTTCTCTGAGCCTTTTCCAATTCCAGTGTATTTTTTTGAAATGAGGTGACCAGATCTGCACACAGTATTCAAGATGTAGAGGTACCATGGATTTATATAGAGGCAATAGGATATTTTCTGTTTTATTGTCTATCCCTTTCCTAATGATTCCCCACATTCTGTTTGCTTTTTTGACTGGCGCTGCACATTGAGTGGATGTTTCCAGAGGAACTATCCGACAGCGACTCCAAAATCTCTTTTTTGAGTGGTAACAGCTAATTTAGACCCCATCATTTTATGTCCATTTGATATTATCTTTTCCTATGTGCATTACTTTGCATTTATCAACACCGAAATTCATCTGCTCGGTAAATGGGGAACATCATAATGCGCCTCGAGGCGGGTGGCAGAGTTATTTACCAGAACACAAGATCTCTTGCAGTGAGTGATGGGAAGTTCATTTATCCCAGGAAGGGAGGAGGGATCAGGGCCGGGGTGAGCTGTACATCACCAACAGGAGGGACACTTCTCCCCAAACCTCATCAACTTGCACTGAGCCAAATCCTCCATCTCTGCAGCCCACATTTCATCTCCTTCCTCCCCAACCCCCCAGGAGCTAGAAAGGATCCCTGGTCACTGTGACATCCAGACAGTCCGTGGGCAGGGGCTCTGGCTAACACAGACTGACCCTCTCCTGCCCAGCAGCCTCCTGCACCCTAAGGGCATCATGTCATCCCCGTGTCTGACCCTGCAGGTTCCCTGGACTCCAGTGGGGATGGGTCCCTGGCTGAGGCTGGCAGGGTGGGCCCTGCATTCACCAGATCATTCTTATGCCAGGCAAACCTCAGTGGCTGGGGTCTCTGGGCACCTACCAGCAGCTCCTCACTTTGTCGCTCCTCCTCGGCTTTAGCTGCTTCTCCCTCTTTTCCCAGAGGGGCCAGATACTTTTGTGGTGCCTCCTGGAAGAAGCAGGGGAGG
>NW_026114610.1:3770310-3791771 GCF_025201925.1 Gopherus flavomarginatus
CTGTTTCTTAACCCCTCAGGAGTGGACAATGGAGTACTGTCAGAAAGTGGATAGGAAAGGTAGCTAAGAAAGTGTAGCATAAGTGAGAAAAAAAGCAACATTATCAGCCTCCCTGGTGGTCAGTGTTAGGATTTGCACTTTCACTGCCAAGGCACTGGTAAAATTCCCAATCAGGGAAAAGTGACTTCAATAAACAAAAACGCTTTCAGTTATTTTTCACTTGCAATGTAAATAAATCTGTGGGCTGTTTCCTGATTTCTCCATCTTCCCAGTGTCCCATGGCAGGGCTGGCTCCAGGCACCTAGAGATGACCAATGGAATGGGTGAGGCTTCTGGCTATGGGTCCTTCAGTCCCCCGTGGAGAAATAATCACTGCCAAAAGTGGCAGAGGTAGAGCTGCTGCTGATTCCAAGCTTTTTTATTTTTTTTTTTTCCTGGGTGGGCAAAATGCTGGATCTGCCCTGCTCCATGGAAGACAATTTGTTAAATCCCAGATGATGGAGTTCTATCAGTTCTCAGCCTGAGTCCTTAGGTCTTAATCCTGAGGATATTATCCCATCATGGGGCCATTCCCTCCTCTCTTTCATACAGAAGCACAATTTTCCTTGCACAGCAACAGGAACAGCAAGATCTTTCTCTGTCCCTTGTGCAAAGCAGGGGGCCAAATTCCATGGAGACATGGATGAGTTGGGGCCCTGGGCACATCCAGCCCTGGCAGTGAGATGTTCCCTCCCCTCTTTCTTTATGCCCTGTTGTTATTTAAGGATTGTCTGGGATGGGGGAAAAGCTGAGTTCACTCAGGTGAAGGGAAAAAAGGACCCTCAAAGTCTCAGGACCCAACCCTGCTACCAGGATCACTGAGGTGCTGGGGATTTGATTAGGAAAGGGACTGTGTGAATTGTCAAGGTGGGGAATGAATAACAATCTACAACCAGATCCACCTCATAACCACTGACACAGGCTAATCCTGCTGCGGCTAGAAGGGAAACTGGGAGTGATTCTTTGCTGTTCAGCCATGGAAACAGTGACCCAATTGCACCGCAGTGAATGTGCTGGGGAAAGTTGGACTTCACAGGCAGGTGGAAACACCTAGAACTCCCCACCCCACTTCTGCCACCAGGGTGAGGTGTTGAGCTGCTCACAGCATACCCCACAATGATCTTACAGCAGGGGATTGCAGCACCCCCACCACCCAATGCAGGGGAGAGGGCTGACTGTATCTCTGCCCCTGAGTCCAGGGCACAAACTCTCTCTGCCCCACACATAGAATCTTGCCTGCTGCAAAGTGACTCCTATGAACAAGTAAACCTCCAGGAGAGCAGGCCTGGTCCTCAGAGAGGGGAATGGGCTTCTTGTGAAGCTTATAGGTCACTGGATGCAGTGAGGACAGGAAGGCTTTGAGTATAACCCATAGCAAACACAGCCCATCTGGGGATGTAGCTTAGTGGTAGAGCACATGCTTTGCATGTATGAGACCCTGGGTTCACTCCCCAGCATCTCCAGGTTCATTTTTTCACCTTGATGCTTTGCTCATGCCCAGAGGGGATGTGGCCCACCAGTTTCAGTCCTGCTCAGTGAGGGGCAAGTGCCAATTGCATGGAAGGTCTGGGGGTTTCTGCTCCAAAGTCACCTTGGTACATTTAAGATTCCCTCTCACTGTGCTGCTTGGGACAAGGGTAGATGAGAAGGGCGAATCCTCCAGCACTGGAGGGAAAGGTCCCATCTGCTCAGACTGAGAGGCAAGGAAACAGAGGGGCAGTCAGTGCTTTGAAAGGAGAGAGGGCAGTGATGTACACCCAACAGGGGACACTGTCTTTTTGAGTATCACAGGGGTAGCTGCGTTAACCAGGATTTTTAAAAAGCGAGAGTCCTGTGGCACCTTATAGACTAACAGATGTACAGGAGCATAAGCTTTGAGGGGTGAATCCCCACTTCATCGGATGAATGCAGTGGGAATTCTGTGCCTGGCGAGCCAACTACAAAAGCAATTTCTCCTCCCTTGGCGTTCACACCTCAGCTGCTAGAAGAGGGCCTCATCCTCCCTGATTGAACTAACCTCCTTATCTCTAGACTGATTCTTACCTGCATATTTATAGCTGCTCCTGCAAATTTCCGCCACGTTCATCTGACGAAGCAGGTATTCACCTGCGAAAGCTTATGCTCCAATACGTCTGTTAGTCTATAAGGTGCCACAGGACTTTATGTCTTTTTGAGGTGAGTGCAGCTTGCTTGGGAGGTGCTGACGATGGATAGAGAAAAAGGCTGGAGTCAATGACAGATGAGACCAGAGAAGGGGAAGGGGAATGGCAGCCCCACAGAAGGTCCTGGGTGCTCTGATGCCCCGGTTATTGCACCCTGGCCTGTCATAGAGAGAGAAAAGACACCGAGGGACCCAGCCCCCCTAACAGTGATCCCATGGACAAGAACCTGGTTGGGAGTGGGGTGAAGGTTCCCTCTGAGCAAAGTGGAGCTGAAATCCCTCAGTGTCCTGGAATTTAAGCAATGGAAGCTTCAAACCCTGCACGGGTGTGGGCTGAGGTGTATCAGCAGAAGGTTGGGCTGGACAGAGGCGGCAGGTTTGTATAATTTTTGGTGGTGCCCAGAATGGGACCAAGTCCTGCCCCACCTCCCCACACTTGCCTAAGGCTCTGGGAGGGAGTTTGGGTGTGGGAGGGAGAGGGGCTGGGATCTGGGAGAGAGTTTGGGTTCAGAGTCTGGGCTCAGTCAGGGGGTTGAGGTGCAGGAGAGTGTGCAAGGAGCAGGGTCCTGGAAGGAGTTTGGGTGCAGGTGTGGGGTCTGGGTTGGGGCAAGGGGTTGAGAGTACAGGAGAGGATGAAGGGTGCAGCATTTACCTCGGGCAGCTCTCGAAAGAAACCTGCACCCCCCTCTGGCAGCAGCCCCTAAGTGGGAGGGCTGGGGGCATCTCTGAGCACTGCTGCCCACAGACTCCAGCCCTGCAGCTCCCATTGCCACAGTTGGCTCTTGGGGCGGGAACAGAATGTGGAGACCCCCCACACACAGTTGTTCTTCCCGCAGATGGGGGGCAGCAGGGGACCTCCCCTGTTTGGAGGAATCTCTCTGGGCCCTACTGTTAGGTCTCCATCCTTTCTCCTCCTAACCACGCACACCCCTCCCCTCCCCGTTATCAATGTTTTAGAGTGACCCCTCCCTCCGTTTGTAGGATACAGACTCTCTGTGACAGAGACTGACTGCGGCTCCTCTCTGCATGGCCCCAGTGGGGAAGGAAAGAGACTGGGGGGCGCGGAGAAGATGGGCAGAAGGAGTCAAATGGGGCTAAACCAGAATAGAGGAGATTTTCTTCCTGTTAAAACGTACTGGAGTCTCATCACTGAAAAGCTGCATCTTGAATTAGGTTTGAACCAGCTGCTTTTCAATTACCAGGCAAAGGTGTGAACCACAGAGACTGGGAACTGCCTGCTTCCCAAATCCATCTAAACAGCATCTGCAGTGGTGCAATTGGTTAGTGCAGAAGGGCAAGCTGCTGGGATTATAAATTCAGGCCTTATCTGGAGCCCTGGATTCTGTTCCCCATGTACCTTCCCCAGCTTGTTCCTCTTACCTGTGTAGTTTGCTTTGCCTAATTCCCATGGAAAGTGCCCTAATGGGAAAAGGAGAGTAAGTTCCAAAATGTGGCAGTAGGTGCACAGCTTGGAAGCATCCCCCCTGTGCTGCCTTTAGTTCCAGTAGGCTGTTCACTGGCAGGGCAAATTGATTTCTCTGCTGCTGAGAAAGCTGCCAGGACAGGTCTGTGGGCACCAGAGCTCCCTGCTTCTTCCAGCACACCCCTGGCTCCTTCCCTGCCCCAGTCACCGATGTAGGAGGGTCCTATATGCACAGAGCCTAAAGCTTTACTAAGTCTTCTTAGTGCAGTTGACAGCATGTCAGTCTCATAATCTAAAAGTCATGAGTTCAAGCCTCACAGGTAGTAGCAATGGCTTCTTTTCCCTGCTTCAGTTTTTCCAAAGGAAATCATAGAAAAGAAACTAGAGGCGAGTGGTTTCTAGACACCCTCCCACCCATCTAACACGCACACAGACTTTTCTATGGCATTATCTTTCCTTCTCTGTGCCATTTGTATTCTCCATAGAGCAAAATAAAACAAAAACATGCAAGTCCAAGCCTAATACAGTATGAAACTCAATACAGATCAAGACTCACCCTCAGAGATCTTCCAATACTCTTCTTTCGCAAACTAGACATATTTCTTGTCTGGTCACAATCTTTTCACCAGGTATAGTCTTTGTTCCAGCTCAAGGTAGCTAGGGGATTTCTCATGACTGCACCCACCTTTCTTCTGTTCCATCCCTTATACAGCTTTGCTACAAGGCAGGAAACTTTTGTCTCTCTCCTGGGGAAAAGCCCCAGGTTTAAGATGGATTCCTGTACCAGGTGACATGGTCACATGTCCTGGGAGACCCCAAGCCTTCATTCTTCCTGGCCTTACTCACAGATGGTGCAGGACAGAGCCACCTCCAGTCAATTGTCCTGGTTAATGGGAGCCATCAAGAGTCCAAACCACTATTAATGGCCCACACTTTGCATCATTACAAGAGGACCTCAGAGTTATAGTTCATATTTCTAGTTTCAGATACAGGAATTATCGGTTCGTACAAATAGGATGAACACACACAGTAGATTATAAGCTTTATAATGATACCTTACAAGAGACCTTTTGCATGAAGCATATTTCAGTTGCTTTATATTCACACTCATTAGCATATTTTCATAAAATCCTATGGAGTGCAACTTCACAGCTGGGAAAGGGTTTTACTGCAGCACCTGGGAGCAGTTGAGTTTCATGTTCAGGCTGTGGTATGAGTTGCTCCAGGTTTCTTGTAAGCACACAGGGACCTTAGTGGGTGCTCTCGATACAGGAATGGCCCAGATACGCTACAGTGATGGGAATTGCATTTTCCTTTTTAATTTTTGTATTTCCAATGACATTTCTGTATAAATATGTTTTCTCCTGGATTTGATATTTAACTAAAGAAAGAATAAGGCCTCAGGGCGCCAGATGGAGGAGCAGGCTGGGGCTAGGACTGCTAAGAAAGCAAGAGCAGCAAGTTTTCTATATTCTTTCCTGCCCTCATTTTCATGACTAATTTCTCTTCTGCATGAAATTTGCCATTTGTACATGTGAGCCTGGCTAGTTCAGTTGGTAAAGCATCAGGCTTTTAATCTGAGGGTCTACGGTTCAGGTCAGTGAAAAAGACAGTTCTACCTGTAATATCTTCCAAGATCTTCAGAAGGCATCTCTCGAGGATGCTCCTTGACTTCAGCTTCTCCTTTTCAGGACTTGGCCTTTCCTAGGAAGGGCCATGTATTGCCTAGGACTGAAGGGGCAACTTCCTCACATGCCCACTGGCCTCTCAGTCTGGATTAAGAAAGGCCTCTGGGAGCTGCAGCAAACTGCTGCATGACAACTTGGTGAGCAAATGCAGGGTTGCCCACACAGGGTCATCCTCATCAGAACTCAGCAGAGGTCTGGGTGTTCCGTATTGGTCCCATGGTGTAAGGTCCAGCACTCAGGATTTTGAATCCTGCTATCTGAGTTGAAGTCTCAGTGGGATCTGAGAGCAATTCCTGTGGCACCTAACCCTACTGGGTCTTCCAAGGCTCTGTCTTGCTTTCTCACAGGCCATGAAAGTCTGTCTTTTGCACACTAGCTGTTGTGACTTGAGCACAAGAGGGGATGTTTGATCCAGAAGTCTGGCTGTGCCTGGAGTCCTGTAGGTAGGGATGCGAGCTGCATTTCCTCTGAGTCCTGAAGCTGGGCTGCAGCCTGGCCTAGGAGGCAGCCCTATTGGTTCACCTACTGGCCCAAAGTCACTTGTGCAGTGTTGGTGTCCCCAGGAATGCTGAAGAGCCTAAGGGAGGGAGGCTCAATACTCCTTCCTATCAGTCAGGGTGGAAGAGGAGGGCTGCAAGAGTGGGCAGGCTGATGAGCTGGGCCTTCTACCATTCGGGTGCGGACGAGGTGGGGAACGCGAACTGGGAGAAGCGGTTGCTGGCCTGTGAGGAAAGGCTCAGCCAATGGCATAAGTGGACCTTGTCATTAGCCTACAAAGCTGTGATGCTCAAGACCTATCTTTTGGCTGTGGGGAATTTCCTCAGCCATGTGTTTCCCCCTGCTCCATGAGTGCTGCTGAGACCGAACACCAGGGCCCTCCACTTCCTGTGGGGCAATAGGATGTCCCTACCTAGTCAGGCGACATGTGGCTTTTCTGCCATATTAGAAGGGGGGTTGGATTTAGTGGGCTTTGAAGCCTTGTACGGCTCTACTTTTTTGTGTTTCAATTTTCAGTGGTGGCTGAGCTGGAAGGCAGGTCAGGACCAAGGGAAATGGTGGGGCAACCACAAAGAACGCAACTGACTCTTCCGATATGGCTGTATTATTTTTACTCCACTGGGTGCAGCACCGGGTATGGGATGGCCGATGATGAGGGAAGAGGGAGGCCCCCACCTCTAGTGTTCTTCTACTCTCACCTTACACCCTACAGGATTTTCAGTGGGTGGCTTGGTGGAAGGTGCTTGTAGGATGGCTTCATCCGCAACAGTGGCTGCCCTCACAGCAGCGGCGGCCACAGCAGCTAGGCTCCCCCTCCACTTTGGCTCAATCTGAACAGAGATCAATGTACCACTGGGTGAGAAAGGCCAATTTTAGGGAGCTTCCTCTGAAGGTGAGCAACTGTCCCCAGAACTTACTGACAGGCACTTTAAAGTATTTGCAAATGTGCATGGCTGGCATGTGCGGAGCAAAGGCTGCCCAGGGGCACTATGTCAGGCTCTGGCACCGCTTGAGACAATGGACCATCTTCAGCCACCAGGTGACCCAGGATCTAAGGCAGGAATGGGGTGAAGGAACAAGTCAAGCTGAGCAAGGCAGCCAAAATTCATCTTGCCTTCGTGGGCGCTCACAATGATGCCATTTTTGTGTGCCAGGGCTGATAAAACATCCCAGACAGAGAAGCAGCAGGCCAAAAAAGCAGCAGGGGTATTCTGTCTGCTATCCAAGATCCATAAACCTGGAAATCCTGGATGCCCCATCATTTCAGGCAATGACACCCGGACAGCAGGATAGTCTGGCTGTGTAGACTCCCTCCTCAGGCCCTATGCTACCAGCACTCCCAGCTATCTTCGAGATGCAACTGACTTCCTGAGGAAACTACAATCCATTGATGATCTTCCAGAAAACACCGCCCTGGCCAGTATGGAGGTAGAAGCCCTCTACACCAACATTCCACACAAAGATGGACTACAAGCTGTAAGGAACAGTATCCCCGATAATGTCACGGCAAACCTAGTGGCTGAACTTTGTGACTTTGTCCTCACCCACAACTATTTCACATTTGGGGACAATGTATACCTTCAAGTCAGCAGCATTGCTATGGGTACTCGCATTGCCACATAGCATGCCAACGTTATTATGGCTGACTTAGAACAATGCTTCCTCAGCTCTCATCCCCTAATGCCCCCACTCTACTTGCCCTACACTGATGACATCTTCATCTTCTGGACTCATGGAAAAGAAAACCCTTGAGGAATTGCACCATGATTTCAACAATTTCCATCCCACCTACAATGTCAGCCTGGACCAGTCCACACAAGAGATCCACTTCCTGGACACTACAGTGCTAATAAGCAATGGTCACATAAACACCACCCTATACTGGAAACATACTGACCGCTATACTTACCTACATGCCTCCAGCTTTCACCCAGACCACATCACTCAATCCATTGTCTACAGCGAAGCTCTAAGATACAACCGCATTTGCTCCAACCCCTCAGACAGAGACAAACACCTACAAGATCTCTATCAAGCATTCTTACAAGTACACTACCCACCTGCTGAAGTGAAGAAACAGATTGACAGAGCCAGAAGAGTACCCAGAAGTCACCTACTACAGGACAGGTCCAACGAAGAAAGTAATACAAGCCCACTAGCTGTCACCTTCAGCCTCCCAACTAAAACCTCTCCAGTGCATCATCAAGGATCTACAACCTATTGTGAAGGATGATCCCTCACTGTCACAGATCTTGGGAGACAGGCCAGTCCTTGCTTATGGACAGCCTCCCAACCTGAAGCAAATACTTACCAGCAACCAAACAACATAAACACTAATCCAGGAACCTATCCTTGCAATAAAGCCCGTTGCCAACTCTGTCCACATATCTATTCAGGGGACACCATCATAGGACCTAATCACATCAGCCACACTATCAGAGGCTCATTCACCTGCATATCTACCAATGTGATATATGCCATCATGTGCCAGCAATGCCTCTCTGCCATGTTCATTGGCCAAACCAGATAGTCTCTACATAAAAGCATAAAAGGACACAAATTAGACATCAAGAATTATAACATTCAAAAACCAGTCGGAGAACACTTCAATCTTCCTGGTCACTTGATTACAGACTTAAAAGTCGCAATATTACAACAAAAAAACCTTCAACAACAGACTCCCACAAGAGACTGCTGAATTGGAATTAATTTGCAAAGTGGACACCATTAAAGTAGGCTTGAATAAAGCCTGGGAGTGGACGGGTTATTACACAAAGTAAAACTATTTCCCCATGTTTATTTGTCCCCCTACTGTTACTCACATCTTCCTGTCAACTGTTGGAAATAGGCCATCCCGATTATCACTACAAAAGGTTTTTTCTCCTGCTGATAATAGCTCACCTTAACTGCTCACTCTTGTTATAGTGTGTATGACAACACCCATTTTTTCATGTTCTCTGTGTGTGTGTGTGTGTGTGTGTATCTATATCTATATATCTTCCTGCTGTATTTTCCACTGCATGCATCCGATAAAGTGGGTTTTAGCCCATGAAATCTTATGCTCAAATAAATTTATTAGTCTCTAAGGTGCCACAATTACTCCTTGTTTTTTTTGCAGATAAATTAATGGAGGTTAAGTCCATGAATGGCTATTAGCCAGGATGGGTAAGGAATGGTATCCCTAGCCTCTGTTTGTCAGAGGGTGGAGATGGATGGCAGGAGACAGATCACTTGATCATTATCTGTTAGGTTCAGTCCCTCTGGGGCACCTGGCATTGGCCACTGTTGGCAGATAGGATATGGGGTTGGATGGACCTTTGGTCTGACCCAGTATGGCCATTCTTATGTCCTTATGAAGGGAGGGGCAGAGCACTGTAACAGAGTTTCTGTAGTGTAGTGGTTATCATGTTTGCTTAACACACAAAAGGTCCCTGGTTTAAAACCAGGCAGAAACATGATGGCTTCCTTTTCCCAGCTCCTATTGGCTTGTCCCTGCTGTTGTAGGAGCAGCAGTGATTTCTATGCAATGTATAACCTGTATGCTCAATAGGTGTGCTATACTTCCCTCCCTCCTGCTTTTGTCTCCTCTCCCTCTCTGAATATCTGTGAAGTGGTTTTCCCCCTCCCTCTCCTGGAATGCTTGTGGGATGAATGGGCTGGTTGAACAGCTAGAAGAGCAGAAAAGCTTCCAGGTAGACAAGGTGTTTGGGACTCTAATTAGGCAGCACTCACACACCCAGAGTATGGACACTGCCCAAAGTGGAGCATGACCAACCAGATGCAGCCAAGTCATCTCTAGTCGCAGGCCATTAGGTGCAGGTCCTTAAAAGGAGAAGGGGCCACGTGGTCAGGAGTCATTCACAAGCTTGTACCTCCAGTGAATGCCCTTTGCCTGACCGCCTGGCCAGTGGTTCTCTGCGTTGTATTTCATTGTGCCTCAGGAAGACTTACCTTCATCGCACCGTCCATAGCTGCACTGTGGGACATTTAGCTTGCAGAATCCTGACATCTCCAGTGCTGTGCCTGTCCTGGGAGCATGAGTATGCAAGTGTGAGTATGACACCCCTGCTTCTTCTTTTGAACTTAGCTGTCAGTATAATAAATGTGCTGCTTTCTGCCAAACTCTGATGGGTCATTAGTCCTCCCTACGCTTACTAGCTGGCCCAGTAATGGGTAACAGCTGTGATAAGCTCAACCCCTGCAGGACAGAGGGTGCTGAAATGAGCTGGGAAAAAGCCTTAGCATCAGCAGGTGAAAGCTAGAGTACCTTGGCCAGTCACCTTTTGAAGCCTTGTGGCTTAGTCTCCTCTGCCCTTGGAGGTTGGCCTATGGCGGCCGGCTCTTCCTGCTGGCTTCCTTTGTGTGACTTGCCAAAGGAGGGAGTGAGGCAGGAATGGGGCAAAAGAGGAAAGTCTAGCTGAGGAAGGCAGGGCAGAAGCTAAGCCCATTTGTTCTGCAAAGCCTGAAAAGCCTGGGAAGGTGCGGTTGGCTGCTGGGAGGTAGAATCCTGTGCCTACCTCTTGGCTTCCCAGGGATGGCTACTTGCATCCCAGGAGAAGAAGGATGGTACTGGGTGAAAGGAAAACAAACAAAGCTCTGGGAGGAAATTTGTGTGTGGGATGCGGGCTCTGCGCTGGGGGAGCAGGTTGGGGTGCAGGAGGGGTGGCGCTTACCCCGGGCACTGCAGCTCCTAAAGTGACTGGTACACACAACCCAGTGGCAGCAGGTCCTAGGTGGGCCGTGCCAGGGGGTCTCTGTGTGCCGCTGCCTGCAGGCACTGCCCCCAGAGCTCCCATTGGCTGCAGTTCCTGGCCAATGGGGGCTGTGGAATTGGTACTTGGGGCAGGGGCAATGAATGGAGACACTCCCCTCACCCCAGGGGGTGCCGGGACATGCTGGCCATTTCTGGGAGTGACAGGGAGGGACGGAGGCAGAGTGGGCAGGGAGCAACCTTAGTGCTGCTGGCACATCTCTGCACACCCATTAGGGGAGTGGGGCAGAGGTCGTCCATGTGCTGCCTGGGGTAGGGGCAGTGCACAGAGCTGCCTCCCCTACTGGGTCTATTACAGGAGGGGAGGGGGCTCTTTTGGCCTGTAAGGTGCAGCAGGTCGGACTAGATGATCACATTGGTCCTTTCTGACCTTAAAGGCTCTGAGTCTAAAAGGGAGAGGGAAGTAAAGGAAGTTTTTTAAAAAAAATAAACCAAATATTTTAATACCAGGATAACTCCACCTGCTCATTGTATAGTCCCACCCCTTTCTTCCTCCATTGTGTGTTGAGTGACCTGCAGAACATTGATTCTCTCATTCCATTGATAAACTGATACAATGTGAGTGAAATTAAACTAATTCCCAGCAGAGAAAACATCACATCACTGCACTGGCTGGGAATCGAACCCATCTCAACTCCTTAGAAGGGAGATATGCTCACCACTATACCACCAATGCATCTGGTGAAAGTATCACTTATGCTTGCCCAATGAGGCTAGACAAGCATTGAGGAGATTTTCTGTCCATTAAAATGAACTGGATTCTCATCACTAGAAAAAACTACCTCCATCTTCACTTGGATTTGAACCATCAGCCTTTCAATTAGCCACCAAAGTTGTTAATCACAGGGTATGTCTACATTAGGGGATTATTCCGATTTTACAGAAACCAGTTTTTGGAAACAGATTGTATAACGTCGAGTGCACACGGACACACTAAGCACATTAGTTCGGCAGTGTGCGTCCATATACCGAGGCGAGTGTCAATTTCCGGAGCGTTGCACTGTGGGTAGCTATCCCATAGCTATCCCATAGTTTCTGCAGTCTCTCCCACCCATTGGAATTCTAGGTTGAGGTCCCAATGCCTGATGGGGCAAAAACAGTGTCGTGGGTGATTCTGGGTAAATGTCGTCACTCAGTCCTTCCTCCGTGAAAGCAATGGCAGACCAACATTTCGCGCCCTTTTCCCTGCATTGCCTGGGCCGACGCCATAGCACGGCAACCATGGAGCCCGTTCAGCCTTTTTTCACCGTCACCGTATGACTACTGGATGATGCTGATAGACGCGGTACTGCAGCACTACACAGCAGCATCCCCTTGCCTTTTCAAGTTAGCAAAGATGGTTACCAGCCATACCGTCCCATCTGCGGCTTTACAAGTTGACAATGACAGTTACCAGTTATACTGTACTGTCTGCTGCTGTCATGGGTGCTCCTGGCCTGCCTCGGTGAGGTTGGCCTGGGGCGCATGGAGAAAAATGGGAATGACTCCCCAGGTCATTCCCTTCTGTGAGTTTTGTCTAAAGGGAGAGTCAGTCCTGTCTAGACTATCAGGCAAGCCTGCTAAAGAACCAGAGAGGCAAACGGCCGCTCCGGGTCAGAGCCCCAGACATCCAGCAGAAATGATGAGCTGCATGCCATTCCAGGGGGTGCCCCTGCAACAACCCCACCCGTTGCTTCCCTCCTCTCCCACCCCTCCTGGGCTACTGTGGCAGTGTCCCCTTGTTTGTGTGACGAAGTAATAAAAAATGCATTAATTTGAAACAACACTGACTTTATTGCCTCTGCAAGAAGAGCTCAAAGGGGGCCAAGACCGCTGAATTGCGGCCACACTAATCCTAATCCAACATGGCAAGTACTGATTTCAGCAATACTCCCGTCGTCGGGGAGGAGTACAGATATCGGTATTAAGAGCCCTTTATATCGATATAAAGGGCTTCATTGTGTGGACGGGTGCAGGGTTAATGCGATTTAATGCTGCTAACTTAGATATAAACTTGTAGTGTTCACCAGGCCAGAGAGAGCAGCAGGTTTTCCCTACTGTTTCCCACTCTTGTTTTCTTGACTAGTTCTCCTCTGCACCAAGTTGCTCTTTCATGTTGTAAGTCTGGCAAGCTCAGTTGGTAGAACATCAGACTTTTAATCTGTAGGTCCAGGTGTCAAGTCACTGGTCAGGTGATAAACTACTCCCCAAGATCTTAAACTGTCTCTTTGGAGTCCTCTTTAACATTATTTTTTCTCTTCAGGATTTTCCCTTTCCTCAGAAGGGCCTTTTTGTGTGTGGGTTTGAAGAGGCAACTTCCTGACAACCTCTCTGTCCTTGCAGCCTGGAGGAATAAAGGCCACTGGGCATATAGCATGTTCCTTCCCTGCACACACACACACATACAAACACACATAATATCCCTAGGAATTAGAATCACCTGCTGCTTTCCCCTTTCCTGCTGGATCCCCAAACAAGGATGCTCTTCAGCCTAAACCCATGTCCCCTCTTTTCTCGGTGCCCCTCAATCCCAACCCTCTGTCCCTCCTATGCACACTGCTCCTCACTCCCAACCAGAGGCTACTCCTCTTCATCCTTCTCCTCTGTCCCAATCCACATACCCCTCCTATTCCCAGTGCCCCTCAATCCCAACCCACAACTCTCTCCTCCTTACAATGCTCCTCAATCCCAACTCATAGGCCCCTTCTATTCCCGGTGCCCCTCAATCCCAACCCACAGCTCCCTGCTTCCCTCCAGCAGCAGGTGCTTCAGACCCCCTCAGGAAGATTTTATTGCATGGTTTCGTGTATGAGTCTGCATGTGGATTTTACAGTATGTTGGAAATATGTTGGATTGCTTGCCGAAATGATCACTTTTGCCTGGTGTTGGATTCCCAGCCTCCTTGTTTTTGGGGCAGGAGAAATAAAGCGTTGTTATCCTTGTTGTGTAAATTGAGGGCCGCACAACTGTGCTCGGCAGACCCCGACTGAGGGACTCACCCTTAATTCAATAGCACTTGCTAGGCAGGGAACAGGGGTTCGAAAGCCAAATGGGCCCGCGCCTGGGTCCTAATACTAAAATTTAGGGGTTAGATCAGTGTTAGGACAGGGTGGCTGTGGAGGAATGAGTGAGTCCCTAGACAACATAGTGAGTATAGTGCTTTCTTATTTTCCCCTTTCCACCCAGTATGGCAGGTGAAACCATTTAACCTTTTTATTACTGACCTTGGCACAAAAAGCGGGAATGTGCTAATAAAGTCTGCGGATGACACAAAGCTGGGCGGTATTGCTAACACGGAGAAGAACCGGGATATCATACAGGAAGATCTGGATGACCTTGTAAACTGGAGTAATAGTAATAGGGTGAAATTTAATAGTGAAAAGTGCAAGGTCATGCACTTAGGAATTAATAATAAGAACTTTAGATATACATTGGGGACGCATCAGTTGGAAGCAACAGAGGAGGAGAAGGACCTTGGGGTATTGGTTGATCACAGGATGACTATGAGCCGCCAATGTGATATGGCCGTTAAAAAAGCTAATGCGGTTTTAGGATGCATCAGGCGAGGTATTTCCAGCAAAGATAAGGACGTGTTAGTACCATTATATAAGGCACTGGTGAGACCCCACCTGGAATACTGTGTACAGTTCTGGTCTCCCATATTTAAGAAGGATGAATTCAAACTGGAACAGGTTCAGAGACGGGCTACTAGGATGATCCGAAGAATGGAAAACCTGTCATATGAAAGGAGACTCAAAGAGCTTGGCTTGTTTAGTCTAGCCAAAAGAAGGCTGAGGGGGGATATGCTTGCTCTTTATAAATATATCAGAGGGATTAATATTAGGGAGGGAGAGGAATTATTTAAGCATAGTACCAATGTAGATACAAGAACAAATGAGTATAAACTGGACACTAGGAAGTTTAGACTTGAAATTAGACGAAGGTTTCTAACCATTAGAGGAGTGAAGTTCTGGAACAGCCTTCCAAGGGGAGTACTGGGGGCAAAAGACATATCTGGCTTTAAGACTAAGCTTGATAAGTTTATGGAAGGGATGGTATGCTGGGAGAGCCTAATTTTGGCAATTGATCTTTGATTATCAGCAGATAAGTATACCCGTTGGTCGGTGATGGGATGTTCGATGGGATGGGATCTTGGTTACTGTAGAGAATTCTTTTCTGAGTACTGGCTGGTGAGTCTTGCCCACATGCTCAGGGTTTAGCTGATCGCCATATATGGGGTCGGGAAGGAATTTTCCTCCGGGGCACATTGGCAGAGGCCCTGGAGGTTTTTTGCCTTTCTCTGCAGCATGGGGCATGGCTCACTTGCTGGTGGATTCTCTGCAGCTTGAGGTCTTCAAACCACAATTTGAAGACTTCAATAACTCAGACATAGGTTAGAGGTTTGTTATAGAAGTGGAAGGGTAGGGTTCTGTGGCCTGCTTTGTGCCGGGGGTTGGACTAGATGATCACATTTGTCCCTTCTGACCCTAGAATCTATGAGTCTATGAGTGAACTCTACAGAGGCACCTCTGGGCTTGCACTGACTAAGGACAACAGCAGTGAGTGGGGTGCAGAGAGGGGATGGCTCATGTTAAAGGACTTTTGGTTGCTGGACTTATGAACCGTAGGGAGAAGGACACTGCCCAGCTTATTTGTGGGTGGGTCTTTTCCTCGTGGTTTATGTTTATGCGTTGGGGCTGCTGACATGACTTCTGCTAACCCTGGGCTTACATTGCAATGTAGGCATACCCTGAGAGGGCATCTATAACATGATAAAAGCAGTGTGGCCCGGCTGGCCTGGATCATCTGACTTGGACTCCTGGGGCTCAGGTTGTGAGGCTAAAAACTGCAGTGTAGACATTTAGGCTCAGACTAGAGCCCAGGTTCGGAGACCCTCACCCCTTGTGGGGTCTCGGAGGCTGGGCTCAAGCCCGAGTGTCTACACTGTAATTTTATAATTCTGTAGCAAAAGTCCCACAAGCCTGAATCAACTGACCCAGGGTTTCAGAATAGTGACTTGGGTGTGTTTATGACAGTGGAGACATAATAACCTAGGCATGGCCCAACATCTAAACAAGTACTTTGCCTCGGTTTTTAATAAGACTAGTGAGGAACCTTGCGATGATGGAGGGATGATAAACGGGAATGTGGATGTGGAAGTGGATATTACTGCAACTGAGGTAGAGGCCGTACTTGAACAGCTTGATGGGTCGAAGTCGGAGGGCCCGGACAATCTCCACCCGAGGATATTAAAGGAACTGGCGCGTGAAATTGCGAGCCCGTTAGCGAGAATTTTTAAGCAATCGATAATCTCGGGTGTTGTGCCGTATGACTGGAGGATTGCTAATGTAGTTCCTATTTTTAAGAAAGGGAAAAAGAGTGATCCGGGTAATTATAGGCCTGTTAGCTTGACGTCTGTAGTATGTAAGGTCTTGGAAAAAATTTTAAGGGAGAAAGTAGTTAAGGACATAGAGGTCAATGGTAATTGGGACGAACTGCAACACGGATTTACTAAAGGTAGATCGTGCCAAACCAATCTGATCTCCTTCTTTGAGAAGGTGACGGATTACTTAGATAAAGGAAATGCGGTAGATATAATTTACCTAGATTTCAGTAAGGCGTTCGACACGGTTCCGCACGGGGAGCTGTTATTTAAATTGGAAAAGCTGGGAGTGAATATGAAAGTTGTAAGGTGGATAAGGAACTGGTTAAAGGGGAGACTCCAGAGGGTCGTATTGAAAGGTGAACTGTCGGACTGGAAGGAGGTCACCAGTGGAGTCCCTCAAGGATCGGTCTTGGGACCGATCTTATTTAACCTTTTTATTACTGACCTTGGCACAAAGAGCGGGAATGTGCTAATAAAGTTCGCGGATGACACGAAGCTGGGGGGTATTGCTAACACGGAGAAGGACAGGGATGCTATTCAAGAAGATCTGAACCACCTTGTAAACTGGAGTAATAGAAATAGGATGAAATACAATAGTGAAAAGTGCAAGGTCATGCATTTAGGAATTAATAATAAGAATTTTGGATATACGTTGGGGGAGCATCAGTTGGAAGCGACGGAGGAAGAGAAGGACCTTGGGGTACTGGTTGATAGCAGGATGACTATGAGTCGCCAATGTGATACGGCTGTTAAAAAAGCAAACGCGATTTTGGGATGCATCAGGCGGGGTATTTCCTGCAAGGATAAGGAGGTGTTAGTACCGTTGTATACGGCGTTGGTGAGACCCCATCTGGAATACTGTGTGCAGTTCTGGTGTCCCATGTTCAAGAAGGATGAATTCAAACTGGAACAGGTTCAGAGACGGGCTACGAGGATGATCCGAGGAATGGAAAAACTGCCTTATGAAAGGAGACTCAAAGAGCTTGGCTTGTTTAGCCTGGCCAAAAGAAGGCTGAGGGGGGATATGCTCGCCCTATATAAATACATCAAGGGGGTTAACGTTAGGGAGGGAGAGGAATTATTTAAGTTTAGTACTAATGTAGCCACGAGGACGAATGGGTATAAACTGGATATTAGGAAGTTTAGACTTGAAATTAGACGAAGGTTTCTGACCATTAGGGGAGTGAAGTTCTGGAATAGCCTTCCGAGGGAAGTAGTAGGGGCAAAAGACTTTCCTGGCTTTAAGACAAAGCTTGATAAGTATATGGAGGGGATGTTATGATAGGATCGTCAATTTGGGCAATTGATCTTGAATTACCACCAGACAGGTTTGCTCAATGGTCTGCGAGGAGATGTTGCATGCGATGGGTACTGAGTTGCTGCGGAGAACTCCTTCTTGGGTGCTGGCTGGTGACTCTTGCCCACATGCTCAGGGTTTAGCTGATCGCCATATTTGGGGTCGGGAAGGAATTTTCCTCCAGGGCGGATTGGCAGGTGCCCTGGAGGTTTTTCGCCTTCCCCTGCAGCGTGGGGCACGGGTCGCTTGCTGGTGGTGTCTCTGCAGCTTGAGGTCTTCAAACCATTTTTGAGGATTTCAATAACTCGGTCCTGGGATAGGGGTTGTATAAAATTGGATGGGTGGGGTTCTGTGGCCTGCCTTGTGCAGGAGGTCAGACTAGATGATCAGATTGGTCCCTTCTGACCTATGAGTCTATGAGTCTATGAGTCTATGAGTCTATAATACTACGCTATGTCCATGCTGCAATGAAACACCCAGGGCTGCCCAATGCCAACTCAGGCTCCCGAGGCTTTGGCCGTGGGGTGGTAAATTTGCAGTGTAGATATCTCAGCTCAGGCTCAATACTGGGCTCTGGGCCCCCTCAAAGTTGGGAGGGAGTTTAGCAAGCAAAAAAGGTAAAACCGCAATGAAGTATTACCCTGGACTCAATGGCATTTCTCCATTGGTCTGCCTGCTTTGGGGCAGGGACAATAGCACATCCTGCTGCATTCATTATTTCATAGGGTGGTTTAGGATTTTCATTCTCAGACACTGGGCAGAAAGCAGGACTCAACCCTCAGCATAAACTAAATGAGCTGGCGACAGATTCTGGCAGCCACAATGAGCATTTGGTGTGAGAGCTCAGACCTTCCCCTGTCCCAGAGAGAGGGGTCATCCATGAGGGGACTGGATCACTGACCTACCAGCTCCTAACTCCCAAACGTTCAGTAACTCTGTTATCAGTGCCTGTGTGTGTAATTTAAACCATAAAAAAAACCACACTGGGCTAGACCAAAGGTCCTTCTGACAACAGCCAAGAGCAGGTGCCCCAAAAGCCACTCAACAGGTCACCACTGGCAGTTATTATCCCTGCCTCAAAAGCAGACAGACCAATGGAGAACTGCCATGAGTCCAGGGTAATACTTCCCTGCAGTTTTACCATTTGCACTTGCTAAACTCCCTCCCAACCTTCTGGGCTCCTAGACGTATCCTAGTGTTATGTCTACACTATGATTAAAACACCCAGGTCACCTGTCTCAAAGCCCAGGTCAGCTGACTCAGGGTTATGGGACTTGGACTGCAAGACTATAACATTAGAGGGCAGACATATGGACTTGAACCCAACCTCTGAGACCCCACGAGGGGTGAGGGTTTCTGAACCCAGGCTTCAGTGTGAACACAAATATCTGCACCACTGTTTTTAGCCTCTCAGCTTTAGCTCCATGAGCCCAAGTCAGATGACCCAGGCCAGCCATGCTGCCATCTTTATCCCGGGAGAGATGGATTCTAAGGGTACGTTCCCATTGCAATGGAAGCCCAGGTGTGGCACGCTGTGCTCAAAGCAGCACACTGCAAGCCCCATATTCACCACTCTCATATAGTGATGATACATTTGAACACAGTCTGCCTGGTGAGGTATCATTTCAAAAATCTTGAACTGTTCATCTGTTGAACCTTAATGTCTTCTTGCATTCTATGTGCTCACATTGGTTTGGGAAGTTATGAAGTTTGCTCTGTGTGCATTACAGAAATATGTTATGAGGTTGGGAAATGCCCCCCACCAGCCTTTCAGGTGCGACAAGGGAGGAGCCAGACTCACTGCTGGCCCATTGAAGGTTTCTACACTCCCAAGGACTATCCCAGGAACCTTGTACGATGCAGACTTCACCGAGATAATACAGCAACAATGGACACTGCTTGACTCACATCATAGCAAAAGAGCTTTCTAGAAAGTTGGAAGAAACTATGAAAGAGGGGAAGAGACATTATGACTTGGCACCTCTCCCCCACAAATCAACAGCTGGAAACACACCTGGATGACAGAACTGATTCATAAATCAGAAGATAATAATAATAATAATACATTCAAACCAAGGTCCTCAAATAGCTAGTACTGGTTTTTCAGCTGAAAATTTTCAGTTTGGGGAATTTTGTTTTCCCAATCAGACCTTGCCAAGGGAAGCACGGAGAAAATGTTTGAGTTGCCTTCTTCAGAACAGCTTAGCCTAGACACTCTAGCTGTGAGTCACTGTCATGGCCTTGCTGAGAACTGGGGTATTTTAATAATTTGGGGAGGTCTCAGGGTGTTTGGGGGAGATTATGAGGCTGTTACCTTTTGATATAAAAGCTAAGACATACAGGGCTTGAGAATTTTATTTTTAGAAATGTGAGATTTAGACATTTTATTTAAAGCAAGGTGGTTTCTGAGCAGGGTTTTGTTTGCAGGAAGCAACATTGTTTTGTCTGTCATTGTACCAAAGGGGAGATGGTGGTCTAGAAAGGAGGAGTGAAGACTAAATGCATCGGATCAGGATGGGATTTGAACCCATGCGTGCAGAACACAGTGGATTAGCAGTCCATCGCCTTAACCACGCGGCCACCTCATCAGAGACGTTAGGAAATGGACAGGATGAGGCCAGCAGAGACAGGGACACTAAGGTGTTTTTAAATATTAAGCAGAAGCAGGGGCTGAATGAGCTCCCGCCTCACACCTAGTGACCAGCTGTGGGAAAGGCTTCAGGAACAGACCGTGTTTGCATAGACACACCTACTCTGCCTAGGTATGCAGCATCATGGGGCCGCTTCCCCAAAATGACCAGTTTTAGCTGGTGGTGGTCACAAATCACTTTAGCACTGAGTGGTATGAAATGTTATTATCCTTCCTGCATGAGTGAAGGGCAGCAGAACATACTTAGTCGGTCCTGATGGGTGAGGAATAGCTTTTATTGGACTGCATAGAAGTGATTCAGAACGTCACCTAAACCAGTGGTCCCCAAACATTTCACACTGTGCCCTCTTATCCATGGCTGTGGGCCCTCGGAGCCACAGTTGAAAACTGGGGCTGGGAGTGGGGTGTTGCTTGCTGAAGAGTGGGGTGCAGACAGGGATAAGGGGGTCAAGGCCGAGCTGGCAGTCAGGGGCCCAGGCTGAGGGTGGGGTTGGAAAAGAGCTGGGACAGAGTCGGGTTGACTGGTGCTCCCTCCATGGGGGCTGGCTCAGCCCCTGAGGTGCCCCTATGAATCTTCCTCTTTGTTCCCCTAGGAGTCATGCCCCACATTTTGGGGACCACTGAACCCTACACGTTAAGCAGGGGCTAGCGATGCCAAAGCCCAGGGAAAGGGAGAACAAGTGCAGGGGCCCCAGCACTGGAAATAGGCCCCCTCACTTCTGTCTGTGGCTCTGCCCCCTGCCACACCTTCCACCCACGGCCCCATCCACTATGTCACCTCTGTTCCACCACTTCCCCCACTAGCCCCACCCTGTCACTCCTTTACCCCTGCCCCACTGTGGCCCCAAGACCAGAGAAGCTCTGTGCCCCTTCTGCAGCCCCCGGGCCGTAGCACGGAGTGAGAGCTCCTCCAGCCCTGAGGCTGACATGGGGGAGACTTTTCCAGGGGGACCTAATTTCTCCAGGGCCCCTAGTCATGGGCTCCACTGCCCCTTGGTGACACAAGGTTTGGGGAGACTGAGCCCCCCTGAGTCTCCATTATGTGCTGCCCAGGCTACCGCTGCTCAGTGTGTGGCCAGTCTCTCTGTGTTCTCTGCTATTTGTGCTGGGGAGCCTGGCTGGCCTTAGGGGTGGGGTCCCCCAGCAGCCGCCCAGGACTCCAGGGGGTCAAAGGGCACTGTGTGTCAGTGCAAAGGTGCTCACTGCTCTCCCCTGCCCCAGTGCTCCTCCATGGCCCCATAGGGGGTTGGGGGGAGAGAGGAGCAACACTATGTGCTCCATGCATCCTGGTCATTTTCCCCACCTGGGCTGTGCTGTGAGGGGAGCATCAGAAGCTGCTGCTCTCTGCCCTTCCCTTATGCAGCCTGGCTGAGGAAAGCTAGGATGATGTCGCTTCTTGCCCCCGCACCCCACCCCCGCAGGTCCTAGGGGTGCCTGGAGGAGCAGCCTTCCAGGGAGAAGCGGGCAGCAATGCCAGCTGCTCCATGCACACAGGTCACTGTCCCCACGTGGGTGCAGGAGGGGGTGCAGGGGTTAACGGTGAAGGGGGTGCAGCAGAGGGGCAGTGGC